>NC_138770.1:517406065-517603565 GCF_965119305.1 Pelophylax lessonae | reverse complement strand
GCTGAAACTTGACAGGTACACTTTTTAGACCCCCCAGACACTAAATACAAAAAATGACATGCCTGCCTAAAAAAATGCCCGCTAAATGCCTGCAAGAGAAAAAGACAGCCGCAGAGAAGCCGTATTCCTGAAAATATAAGAAAAATGCTGTTTTTTAGGGGTTCTGGACATGCTACAGAGCTGAAACTTGACAGGTACACTTTTTAGACCCCCCAGACACTAAATACAAAAAATGACATGCCTGCCTAAAAAAATGCCCGCTAAATGCCTGCAAGAGAAAAAGCCAGCCGCAGAGAAGCCATATTCCTGAAAATATAAGAAAAATGCTGTTTTTTAGGGGTTCTGGACATGCTACAGAGCTGAAAATTGACAGGTACACTTTTTAGACCCCCCAGACACTAAATACAAAAAATGACATGCCTGCCTAAAAAAATGCCTGATAAATGCCTGCAAGAGAAAAAGACAGCCGCAGAGAAGCCGTATTACTGAAAATATAAGAAAAATGCTGTTTTTTAGGGGTTCTGGACATGCTACAGAGCTGAAACTTGACAGGTACACTTTTTAGACCCCCCAGACACTAAATACAAAAAATGACATGCCTGCCTAAAAAAATGCCCGCTAAATGCCTGCAAGAGTAAAAGCCAGCCGCAGAGAAGCCATATTCCTGAAAATATAAGAAAAATGCTGTTTTTTAGGGGTTCTGGACATGCTACAGAGCTGAAAATTGACAGGTACACTTTTTAGACCCCCCAGACACTAAATACAAAAAATGACATGCCTGCCTAAAAAAATGCCCGATAAATGCCTGCAAGAGAAAAAGCCAGCCGCAGAGAAGCCATATTCCTGAAAATATAAGAAAAATGCTGTTTTTTAGGGGTTCTGGACATGCTACAGAGCTGAAACTTCACAGGTACACTTTTTAGACCCCCCAGATGCTAAATCCAAAGAAATTTTTTATTTTTATTTTTTTTTAATTTTTCCAATAATTGGCTCTCTATCAAAAAATTATAATTTTTAAGAACTTTTTTTTGCGTGATCCCTCTCCGGCATGCCACAGTCCAGGTGTTAGTCCCCTTGAAACAACTTTTCCATCACTATTGTGGCCAGAAAGAGTCCCTGTGTGTTTTAAAATTCGCCTGCCTATTGAAGTCTATGGCGGTTCGCCCGGTTCGCCGGTTCGCGAACATTTGCCGATGTTCGCCGTTCGCGAACGGCGAATTTTAGGTTCGCGACATCACTAGTAATGATGTGAGAGGAAGAAGCAGCAGTTGGGGCCAGCACAGAGAGAGACGTAACACTCCCGAAAGTGTTGAGTCTCTAGAAAACTTTGTTTTTGAAAAACAGATTGGCAAAAATGGAAGTACACATCCTACACTACTACTCCTGCAAGTGTTTAAAAGTAAATGTTACCTATGTGTCTCTTTAATACAGATAATAAATATTTTAATTTAGTGACTGCAAGCTTACTGTGGTGAACACCGTAGGGTTGGTTTACTAAAACTGAAGAGTGCAAAATCTGTTGACGCTCTGCATAGAAACCAACCAGCTTCCAGGTTTTTTTTTTTTTTTTAGCTTAATTGAACAAGCTGAAGTTAGAAGCTGATTGGCTACCAGTCACAGTTGCACCAGATTTTTCACTCTCCAGTTTTAGTAAATCAACCCCCATGATGCATAGTCTTTGCAGCACTGACTTATAGTCTTTTTTTTTTTTTTTATGTTCACCTGGTCTGGCTGTTCTCTGCATCAGATTAGAGGCTTTTCTAACAGCAAGTATATTTCTTCTCCCACAGCTGTGTCTTTTGTAAAGCTGATGAATTATTCACAGATTATGAGTCAAAACTCTTCGCTCCTACGTAAGTACCTACCAAAAAAATAAAAGGACCATTCTTCTGAAATCCAGACAAAACAAAAAAACAATATTCTCATGTAGAATGGGTTGGTAATGCAAATTGTTTTTCCTTTTTATTTTTCTCTATGTTGTTTGTAAGTTTTTGTTATGATGCAGCTGGAAGTTTTAGAAAATGAATCGTATGTTAATAATACCAGGCATTTTGGTTACACAAAGGAAACACTTAAAGTCTTTTCATGGTAGTGAATACATTTCACTTTGTTAGTTGTACATTACAGGACACAGGATAGTATACTGCCACCTTCAGGCGAATTAGAAACTGGCAAAGCAAAGCTGTTGGACAGTCCAGTATAACCAGTCCTGCTCCCAGCATGCCTACATTTTTTTAATTGGTGACATTTTTAATAGGGATTTTTTTTTCTAGCAAGATTCTTCATTTGCTGAAGAGCCACTGGGGTTCATGTTTGCTACTTCTGGATTGCTTACTCTTTGGCTTTGCCCTGAGAGAGCTTACATGACCACGCCAGGAAGAAGATGTAGGGCCGCGCTGTAATGTTGTCCTCTGGGCACTGGATTTTGTTCTGGCACTCACTTAGGCACAAAGTTCAACGTGTTAAGTTAGCTACAGGGTGCTCTACAGGTCCAGTGCCTTGTTTCGCCTATCTGGTGGAGTCCTGTCCTTGAAGACCCCATAGGAGTGTATGCCTACCAGAGTGACAAAGGCTGTCTGGAAGGTGCATGTGTTCCCAAGGATTTTACCTAGAATTTTCCAGCCTGTGTGCACTGGGCGGGCCATAGAAGGTATTCCAGTCCACTGCTGGGGTAAGTCATCACTTTTTTGCCTTCTATCCAGTGGTGTAAATGGAGTGCTGGGTACTTTCAAAATTGGCACCCAGCTCAAGCTCTACTGCAGCTGCATAGGTTTGTTTTAAACATGGGGCCTGGCAAGCCTCTTTACCAGATCTGCGCAGGTTTGGTATGTGCATCTTACACCTCTTGTTTGTGGCACTTCCTAGGATGAACAATCACCATCTCTACCTTCGCAGCCTCTTAGGACCACCTTATATTTCCTGAGAGCTCATATGAAGCTTCCGGTGGCCATAAAGTGATGCAGTCAAAAGCAGCCAAATTACCTCCCTGTTCTTGCAGTTGGTCCTGAGTATACATTATGGGGCCAATACATACACCCTAGCAGTATGTTGAGTCAAGTTATAGAAGGAGCACTCCCTGGGGCCTTCCCCTCCTAAACCACTTACGTTTCCAGGGTAGCTTGCAGCGCCCCTGCCCATGGGTCTGCTGTGGACAATTTGGAAACTTGTCCTCTGTTAGAGTCTTAATGTTCCATGCAGCATGTCTTCACTCCCCTGGCAGGAACTCCCACTTTGCATTGTCCAGGGGGTATTTCTGTACCCATGGCAGATTTTTTTTTTTTTTTTTTCAGCATAGATCTATTCTTAGATATTCTCTTTTAAGAAGGTGGACTCTCAATGCAGAGGACACAAGTGTACTTCCTCACATTCTCTTTCCGAGTCTGTCTTGATTTGTCTGCAGCTGCCTCTGTGCTCAGCCAAAGGAAGATGGTAACATGCCCTTTTTTACAAGGAAACAAGTCAATACTTTATCTAGGAATTGCAGCAATACAGGAAATGACATTAAAGCACATCAAAACATAATTTTTAGTTAGTCATTCAGAAATGTCCTGTAAGTTAACAAGAGGAAATGGCCCATGCAGTGGCTAGAACAGAGCCTTACAGATTATCGAATTGTACATGGGGTGTACATGGTTACCAATATAACAACAATATTACTATTTAGGTTGAATACAAATTAGTCTGTGCCGAGTGTAACACAATTCATTGGTTTAACGTAAGTAGGAAGAGGTAAGCCCGGAGGGGACTTAGACAAAGGTGTTGGGGCTTAGGGGAGCAAGTGAGAGATCATGTGCATGTGCTGCAATGTTGTAGCCACTGATCCCAACTTTTGTTATATTTTTAGGGACAAGATAAATTAATTTGTTATAGGGGAGGGTGGTAATGACTACCAGAAATCAGGATTGTATTGAGGGTGGGGCAGCTTGCAATGGCTCCCAATGCTGCCAAGTGTCCTGTGAGAACAGAGAGAAGGGAGAAGACCTCCGGCAGTTGGGCACAGCTCTGGATCGGGCTCAGGTAAGTATTTAAAGCAGTTTTAAAGACAATTTTTTGGTGATAAAATATTAAACATGTTATACTCACCTGCTCTGTGCAATGGTATTGCACAGCGCAGCCCCAAACCTTCACTTCTGGAGTCCCCTGCCGGCGATCTTGGTTCATCCTCTTCTGTGTCTGACCCCATAGCAAGCGCTTGCTATAGGGGCAGATGTGCTGCCTCGTTCTCAAGTCGGGCTGTGTGTGTCCATTGACACACACACAGCATGGCTCGATTCTGCCCCCTCCTCGCTGGATTTGGCTGACAGCAACAGGAAGCAATGGTTCCTGCTGCTCTCAGCCAAGCTTGTGAGAGCAGGGAAAGAGGAGAGAAGGCTGGCAGATGGGCACAGCATTGGTTCTATACAATACTCAGGTAAGTACCTGGGGGGGAAGGGAAGAGAAGGGCACAGCAAGTGGCAAAATGTTTTTTACCTTAATGCATGGGATGCAGGTAAAAATTGTTTTGACTTTAGAACTACTTTAAGGGGTGGAGGAAGTAATTGAAACACAAGCACATTAAGTTTTTTGCCCTAATGCAGAGAATGCAATAGATTAACAAACCTTTTTTTGCCTTTAGAACCACTTTAATATTAAGAATATGTTGGGTTAAGATCATTTAGTTTGCAACAGTAAATTTATTAAGGCAACAGCTTATTAGAATTACATAAAAATGTAATCTGTATAATTCCAAAATATGTATTATTGGACTCTAATTTGCAGGGTAAAAGGTCAAACTGCCATTTTTGAAGAGATGATTGAAGAGGAGAATGGTGTTGTGGATGATCGCTTGCCCAAAACAAGTCGAGGTCTGTGGGCTGCTAGTGAGCTTGAACGTGCCCTAAAAGCCATATTGTCATTTGCTAGAAGCCACCGCATGGATACTTGGCTAACTGATGAAGGCGCTACCTTCATGGAGCTATTCGAAGCATGGAAGAAAGAATACAAGGCAAGTCTCAAAAGATAATAATAATTTAATCACACTTCAGCCACTTAAATAGAAATCAGGATTTCCCATAATTATATCACCAGCATCCCCACCTCTTTGTTTATTTTCAGCTGATAATTATGTGAAGTGCGATCATGCATGTTTTACATATGGCCTTAGTCAATGAGCCATGGAAGTCAATAGATAATAATTTACCACACTTCAGCCTCTTAAACAGAAATCAGGATTTGCCATAATTGTATCACCAGCATCCTACCCCTTGGTTTACTTTTAGCTGTTAAATATGTGGGGCGAGAACAGGTTTTTTTTAAGGTACGACCTTAGTCAAAACAGTGTAAAGGAAAGTGGCAAGTGCAGATTCCTGTAACTACAGTGGCTATAAAAAGTCTACACACCCCTGTTAACATGTCAGGTTTCTGTCATGTAAAAAAATTAAACAGAGATAAATCATTTCATAACTTTTTCCACCTTTAATGTCACCTATAAACTGTACAACTCAGATGAACAACAAACTGAAATTGTTTAGGTGGAGGGAAGTAAAAATAAAAAACTAAAATAATATGGTTGCATAAGTGTGTGCACCCTTAAAATATTACATTGTTGAAGCACTTTTTGATTTTATTACAGCACTCACTCACTTTTTAGGTTGTGAGTCTATCAGCATGGCACATCTGGACTTGGCAATATTTGCCCACTCTTCTTTGCAAAAACACTCCAAATCTGTCAGATTGCAGATCTCCTGTGCACAGCCCTCCTCAGATCATCCCACAGATTTTCAATCAGATTCAGGTCTGGGCTCTGGCTGCGCAATTCGAAAACTATAATCTTCTTCTAGTGAAGTCATTCCTTTGTTGATTTGGATGTATGCTTTGGGTTGTTGTCATGCTGAAAGATGAAGTTCCTCTTCATGCTCAGCTTTCAAGCAGAAACCTGCACCATGCCCGCACCATGAAAGGGTAAGTACAGTCTCCCCTCTCCTCTTTTTCTTTGGGAGGGGACGCTGGTAACCTCCAGGGACAGTCGGACCTGCCTGCAGGTTCCCTCTTCTCATCCTTAAATCCCTCCCTGAGCTGGGCTTCCCCCACTCCCTCCCCCCCCCCCCTATCTGGACCTGGAGTCTGGTGGCGGTCCCAGGGCAGAGAATGTAGCTGAGACCCCTGGGGTCTCCACCGCTATCCCCACTCTTTAAGGGTCCAGGGATAGTGTGTGTCCTGCCCTGGTAGTCTGGAGGGGTCACAGTGTAGGAGACCCCCAAGGTGCATGCCCTGCTATGGGTATATTGCATAGACCAGTGCTGAGTGCACAGCAGAGTCTCCCCTAAACGTGTGTCCTACCTTCGGGGGGGGTCCTCTTGTAGATGGTGCAGCAATGCAGAGGGCACAGGAAAGATCCTGGCAGCATGCTTCAGTGTAGCTGATGTGGGCCATTTTCCCTTAGTCTAGCTGGTCTCCGGTTGGCGGCCATGTATGTGTAGCTGAATGATGTTACGGGGGCCATTTTCCTTTAGTTTAGCTGGTCTCCGGTTGGCGGCCGTGTTTGTGGAGCGGAAGGGATGCTGGAGGACTGAGGCCTTGTGGAGATACCGAAGCTCCTCCTCTTCCTGTGCCCGGGACATGTGAACAGAGATAGCGTCCATGATGATACTGGGTTCGAATTCTCGGCGCTCCTCCGGTCAGTAGGGTGAGTCTTTGGGGGTCCCTGTTATCTCTCTCACTGCTTATAGGTACCCTGCACCTTGGGGGGATCCTTTAGTGGTGCCAAAAATATAATTTTTGTACTGCAAGGTCCTCCTTTCCTTATGGAACCTCAGGGTCACATCTCTCCCACTGACCCCCTCATGGAGGTCAGGTTCGCTCAGACCCCCAGCTTTCCATGGTTGCACTGACAGCGATCCTGCAGTCCTTAGTGTCCCAGGTGGAAGTGGCGTGTGGGCAAAGGCCCGGTAGAAAGCGTCTTCCGACTTCCCCTGCTCAGTGTGTCTCATCTGATTCTGAGCCTGATGCCGCCGTGGACACTGCCCGTCCAGGGGGGCTTAATATTACACCCCAGATCCATCCGATAGGGAGGATGATTCCTACATGGTCGCAGCAGTGAATGAAAAGCCACTGGTAGATGCACTTATTACTGCAGTGCGTGAGACTTTAAAAATGGAGGATGTGGCTGATGTAGCCACAGACATTGCTGTGTCGGTTGGTACACATAAATCACTTTACACTCCAAAGGTGTTTCCTTTTATTTCCTTATTTTGACAGGTTTTCCTGTAGGAATGGGAACAACCTAAACTACCCTTTGTGGTTCCCAAACGTTTTGCTGTACATTACCCTTTTGAGGAGTCACTTTTAAAAAAGTGGGCTAGGCCTCCAGTGGTGGACCCTCCTGTTTCCAGGTTGAAAAAAGCAACCATGATCCCAGTAGAGGAATCCTCGTCCTTTAAGGACCCGGCTGACAAAAGAAAGGAGGCTGTGGCACGCAGCATGTTTACTATGACTGGTTGGGCATTGCGGCCAGTTTTTGCCTCAGCCCTGGTGTCTCAGACCCTAACTGAATGGGCCAAGCTTTTGCGCCAAGGCCTGGGGGGTGAGCAGGTCCTGCTTATGTTGATTTAGCTGACCAGTTGGTCCATGGGCTGCAGTTTATTTGTGATGCAGCTTTGAATACAGCTCCTGTGCTGTCCAAACTTTCTGTTTGAGCGGTGGTGATTAGGCATGTGCTGTGGCTTAGGAATTGGTCCGCAGACCAAGCCTCTAAGAAAGCTCTCATTGGTCTGCCCTTTTAAGGCGATCACCTGTTTGGGGCTACCCTGGGTGACATCATTAAGCCGGTACAGAGAATAAAGGAAATAGATCTTTTAAATCTTCCCCGGGAGGTTCCAAGCAACCTTGGTCTGGTAAGCCTAGAGCTAGCTTCTCCAGACCCACAGACCAGACCCTTTCAGCATAAAGGTCTGCCCTCACCCATTATTGGGGTGGGGGGACATCTTTGCTGGTTTCCGGCCCCGTGGACTTTTTTGGGGAGCGCCAAGGAGAAAGTTTTCTTTTGGGGGTACCCAGAAAGGGGGACAAAGCTTGTCCTTTTCAGGTTTTTTAGGTCTTGAGTCTCCTTGTGCGGATTTAATGCCTGCAAAGGTTCAGGTGATGTTTAAACTACCTAAGGTTCCCCCTATCCCTGTCCAGGGAATTGATTTACCTAGGTCAGATTTGAATTCTGACCAGGGTGGTCCTTCCTCTGGACAAACTTCAGGAACCACAGGCTGCGATTCACCGGCTGCTGTCACACAGACAGTTCTCTCTCCCGATTTGCATACAAGTTCTGAGTCTGGTGGCATCCACCTTCAATACAGTTCTGTTTGCACAGTCATACATGCAGCTCCTTTAGCAGGTTCAGCCCCACAGGAGGATACCAAAGTTTGTGGTGTGATCACCGGGTCTTCTGACAGATGCTGCAGGCGTCCAAGGGCCAGGATAAGGCCAGCATCATCCTCGGCTCCGGCTTCTTCCGCAGTTCCTGCGAGGAATCGAGAGTCAACGGACACAGCATCCACCCCTCTATGGAGTTCTGATACTGCTAATACTGCTTGCTGCTAAACTGATTACCTAGAGCAGAGAGGGGGGTTATATACCAGTGAAGGACGGTCCATCGGCATAGCCAGGTGTTTTTTTTTCTGCCTAGTCCTAGAGGAGGCAATATAACCCACTAGTTATGATTTATGGATCGCTGTGTCCGTCGATGAACTTAGAGAAATTGATTTTACGGTAAGTACAAAAATCCAATTTTTTACTTCCCCCTCCCAAAAGATTTCAGTTTGTTTTTCAATTGAGTTGTACAGTTTATAGGGTCACATTAAAGTGATTGTAAAGGTTAATTTTTATTTATTTTTTTCAAAATAACAAACATGTTATACTTACCTGCTCCGTGCAGTAGTTTTGCACAGAGCAGCCTGGATCCTCCTCTTCTGAGGTGCCCCGGCAGGGCTCCTCATCTTCATCGGGTGCCCCCACGGAGAGCCGCTTTCCATGGGGGCACCTGTTAAGGCGCGCCCACGAGTCCCGCTGCTGCGTCCATTGACACAGACAGCGAGACTCGCCCCCCCACTCCCGTGTCACTGGATTTGATTGACAGCAGCGGGAGCCAATGACTCCCGTTGCTATCAGTCTACCCAATGAGGACCCAAGACAGTGGCTGGAGCAGCTGCAGCACCAAAGGTTTTTTTTTGCTGGGGGACAACTGCAGCACCGAAGGTTTTTCACCTTAAAGCAAAGAATGCATTAAGGTGAAAAACCTTGAGACTTTACAACTCCTTTAACCACTTAAGCCCCGGAGGATTTGGCTGCTAAAGGACCAGGGGTTTTTTTGCGATTTTTTACTGCGTGACTTTAACGGACAATTGCGCGGTCGTGCGCCGCTGTACCTAAACGAATTTGACGTCCTTTTTTTCCCACAAACAGAGCTTTCTTTTGGTGGTATTTGATCACCTGTGCGATTTTTTGATCACGCGCTATAAACAAAAAAAGAGCGTAAATTTTGCAAAAATAACAATATTTTTCACATTTTTTTATATGAAATTCCCCAAAAAAAAAAGTAAAAATCAAAATTTTTTAACATTTTTCTGCCAATTTGTTTTATGCTACCTATGTTTGGTAAAAAAAAAATCGCAAAAAGCGTATTTTGATTGGTTTGCGCAAAAGTTATCGCGTTTACTAACAAAGAGAAAGATTTTTGTCATTTTTGGTGTTTTTTTTTTTTAACGCGTAATGGCGGCGATCTGCGATTTTTTTTCGGTACTGCGACATTGCGGCGGACAGATCGGACCCTTGACTGACATTTTTGACACTTTTGGGGTTACCAGTGACATTACTGCAGTAATCAGTGCTATACACATGCACTGTTACTGCAAAAATGACACTGGCAAGGAAGGGGTTAACTTTATTGGACAGGGAGGGGTTAAGTGTGTCCTAGGGGCGTGATTCTAACTGTGTAGGGACATTCCTATTGGTGTAAAAGCAAAGATCAACCGTTCTACATAGTAGAACGGACAGATCTTCACTTTTACACAGGGAGAACTGACAGGCAGCTTGTTTACACAAGCTGCTCTGTCTTTCTCCCTTCACAGGAGCGATCGCAGTGTGACTGGCGGACATCGAGTCCGCCGGTCACACGCACTGACTTGCCTGTGAACGAGCCGCGGCGGGCGCGCGCCTCGGCGGGCGATAGGCTCGCAAGTCAGTGACAGGCGAGTGACGTACCGATACGTCACTCTGCCTGGCCGGGGCTGACCGCCGCAGTATATAGTCGTGCGGCGGTCGGCAACCGGTTAAAGGTGTTAAAAGTTCTGAAATTATTTATCTTTGTCTAATTTTTTTACATCACAGAAACCTGACATTGCACCCGCGCTATAGCCAAACGACGGCTACAGCGCGGACCTGAATTGCTGGGAGGGCGTAAATGACGTCCTCCCGTGTACGAGTGGCCTGCGCACTCCCTGCGGAGTGGCCCTTCTCACTCTGTGATTTGCGAATTCCTCCCCCTTACCACGTGATCAGCTGTCAGCTAATGACAGCTGATCATGTGAAGTAAACAGTAGCCGGCGATCAGCTGTTTTTTTTTCTCCTCACACTTTTAGTGTGAGGAGAAGAAAAAAACAATCGCCGGCTGCTGTCAGAGGGACATCGGTCCCGAAGAGGAGAGGGACATTGGAGCCCACCAGCGCCACCTACCAGTGCCATCTGCCAGTGTGCGCACTAGTGCCACCTACCAGTGCCCACTAGTGCCACCTACCTGTGCCCACTAGTGCCAAATACCTGTGCCCACCAGTGTCCACCAGCGCTACCTACCAGTGCCTCATCATAAGTGTCACTTACCAGTGCCTATCATTGCCCATCAGTGCCACCCATCTGTGCCAACTATTAGTGCCCATGAGTGCTGCCTATTAGTGCCCTTCAGCGCCACCTACCAGTGTCCTTCAGTGCCGCCCATCGGTGCCACCCATCACTGCCGCCTTATCAGTGCCTATTAGTGCTGCCTTATTAGTGCCCACCAGTGTCGCCTATCAGTGCCCAACAGTAGTGCAGCATATCAGTGCCCAACAGTGCAGCCTATCAGTTCCCATCAAAAACCCATGAAAAACCTTGAGACTTTGCAACTCCTTTAAAGGTGGAAAAAGTTCTGAAATTATTTATCTTTGTCTAATTTTTTACATCACAGAAACCTGACATTTTAACTACCTTGTGTCCGCGCTATTGCCGTGAGGGCGTACAATGACGTCGTCCCGTGCACAAGCGGCCTGCGCGCTCCCTGCGGAGCAGCCCGGCTCGCTCTGTGATCAGCAAGTCCATGAGACTCGCCTGATCACAGATCGGAGTAAGGGGGCGGTCCCTCCCCCTTACCACGTGATCAGCTGTCAGCCAATGACAGCTGATCATGTGAAGTAAACAGCAGCCGGCGACCAGTTGTTTTTTTCTGTGCCCACCAGCGCCACCTACCAGTGCCCACCGTGTCACACCAGTTCCCACCAGCACCACCTACCAGTGCCCACCAGTGCCATCTGCCAGTGCGCACTAGTGCCACCTACCAGTGTCCACCAGCGCCACCTACCAGTGCCCCATCATAAGTGTCACAAACCAGTACCTATCATTGCCCATCAGTGCCACCCATCAGTGCCACCTATTAGTGCCCATGAGTGCTGCCTATTAGTGCCCTTCAGCACCACCTACCAGTGTCCTTCAGTGCCGCCCATCAGTGCTGCTTTATTAGTGCCCATCAGTGTCGCTTATCAGTGCCCAACAGTACAGCATATCAGTGCCCAACAATGCCGCCTCATCAGCGCACATCAATGAAGGAGAAAAATTACCTGTGTGCAAAATTCTATAACAAACTATAAAAACATTTTTTTTTGTTTTTTTTTTATGTCTTTTTTTTCTTTGTTCAGCAAGAAAAAAAATAATCTCCAGTAGTGATTAAATACCACCAAAAGAAAGCTCTATTTGTTTGCAAAAAATGTAATGTGGGTACAATGCGCAATAGTCATTTAAAATGCGACAGCGCTGAAAGCTGCCCTGGGCAGGAGGGAGGTTTAAGTGCCCAGTAGGTAAGTGGTTAACAGGGTTGTGTAGACTTTTTTTTATCCACTGAAGCCAATCATAACTAATATCCTGCAGTAAGATCAGTGCAGGATTGATTTTGATTGGTTGCTCTGGGTTTTACCTTTTACCTTCCTTAATGTTTTGTTTTATTGAATAAACCTGAGATTGTTAGAAAACAAAATATATTGCCTAAATCTAAATTATCTAACAACATGATGCTGTTTTTATCTCCGATTGCTTTTATAAACCTCTTTAGAATTAATTCAGGGAAATCAAGTTTTGCTTGAAATATGATGCGCATGCTGTGTTAATGTTTGTCCTCCTCTGACTTTAGTTTCTTCATGAGTACTGGATGGTCTTAAGAAATCATGTGTCAGCTATCGATGAACTTTCTATGGCAACCCAGCGCATTAGAGTCCGTCTTCCTGATGAACCAAAGCCTAATCCCCCTGTTCTTCATATTATTGAACCACATGAAGTGAGTCATTTCCAAATAGCCGTTTAACCCTTAAAGTGGTATTAAACCAAAAAGCAAACCTTTATTATATTGCAGCTTTCCAATTCTTAGATGTGATGGCTGCATTTTTTTTCTTCTATTTTCATCTGGTGACCTAGCCAGTAAAGGGCCATACACACTATACAATTTTCTTTAGATTTTTTCCTTCAGGCTTACCAAAACCATATAATATGAGGTCAAACCTAAACACTTTCAATTTGTATTCAATAAGGCAGGCCCTTGCACTACATAGAAAAGGTAAATCTAAAGGAAATCTGACAACAAAAGTTGTATAGTGTGTATCCAGCTTAAGTCTGTTGTTCTTCAAAAGAAAAAGCTCTCTTCCAAAATTTACAGGGATGAGACAAACTATTTACCACTGACGGGTGCTTACAACGATTAGCTTTTTTATTTGCATAACAGCACACTAAGCATAAGTGTATGCTCCTTCCTATGTGACCTATAAAGTCTGTGTATAGGAAGCCAAGGGTTACTTAGTTTAGCAAAGTTCCTAGTCTCCCTTGGTTGTGGTGGTTTTCTTTCAGAGCTGCCTGGCAGTGGGGTCTCTCTTGCTTTTCTGACCTGTCTTGCCTCCCCTACACTCTCCCTCCATTCCTCTCCACTGGTAAGCGAAGGAGACATAGGAGACATGTCTGCTTCAACATGACATGGGCTGATGGTGCCCAACTTCAAGGTGATTACCTTTGCCCAGTTCTACATCTTTCCTCTCCAAAAGGTCATCCTCTTCATTGGGACAAGCAACTCTTCTCCCTATTACTTAGGATATGCAATCTGGACAGCAAACCAATGGCATTTTTACATTACTGAAATGTTCCCAGGTTTCCAGCCCACTCTGAGGATTATATCACCGGTGTCATTAATGGCCTCATCACTCTACAGACTTTTTATTCTCTGGTACAGTCAGGTCCATAAATATTGGGACATCGACACAATTCTAATCTTTTGGCTCTATACACCACCACAATGGATTTGAAATGAAACAAAAATGACGTGCTTTAACTGCAGATTTTCAGCTTTAATTTGAGGGTATTTACATCCAGTTTTGGAGTGAAATGCATGCTCAATCGGATTCAGGTCAGGTGATTGACTTGGCCATTGCATAACATTCCACTTCTTTCCCTTAAAAAACTCTTTGGTTGCTTTTGCAGTATGCTTCGGGTCATTGTCCATCTGCACTGTGAAGCGCCGTCCAATGAATTCTGAAGCATTTGGCTGAATAAGAACAGATAATATTGCCCGAAACGCTTCAGAATTCATCCTGCTGCTTTTGTCAGCAGTCACATCATCAATAAATATAAGAGAACCAGTTCCATTGGCAGCCATATATGCCCACGCCATTACACTACCACCACCATGCTTCACTGATGAGGTGGCATGCTTTGGATCATGAGCAGTTCCTTTTCTTCTCCATACTCTTCTCTTCCCATCACTCTGGTACAAGTTGATCTTGGTCTCATCTGTCCATAGGATGTTGTTCCAGAACTGTGAAGGCTTTTTTTAGATGTTGTTTGGCAAACTCTAATCTGGCCTTCCTGTTTTGAGGCTCATCAATGGTTTACATCTTGCGGTGAACCCTCTGTATTCACTCTGGTGAAGTCTTCTCTTGATTGTTAACTTTGACACACATACACCTACCTCCTGCAGAGTGTTCTTGATCTGGCCAACTGTTGTGAAGGGTGTTTTCTTCACCAGGGAAAGAATTCTTCGGTCATCGGCCACAGTTGTTTTCTGTGGTCTTCCGGGTCTTTTGGTGTTGCTGAGCTCACCGGTGCATTCTTTCTTTTTAAGGAAGTTCCAAACAGTTGATTTGGCCACACCTAATGTTTTTGCTATCTTCCTGATGGGTTTGTTTTGTTTTTTTCAGCCTAATGATGGCTTGCTTCACTGATAGTGACAGCTCTTTGGATCTCATATTGAGAGTTGACAGCAACAGATTCCAAATGCAAATAGCACACTTGAAATGAACTCTGGACCTTTTATCTGCTCCTTGTAAATGGGATAATGAGGGAATAACACACACCTGGCCATGGAACAGCTGAGCAGCCAATTGTCCCATTACATTTGGTCCCTTAAAAAGTGGGAGGCACATATACAAACTGTTGTAATTCCTACACCTTTCACCTGATTTGGATGTAAATACCCTCAAATTAAAGCTGAAAGTCTGCAGTTAAAGCACATCTTGTTTGTTTCATTTCAAATCCATTGTGGTGGTGTATAGAGCCAAAAAGATTAGAATTGTGTTGATGTCTCTATTTATGGACCTGACTGTATATGTATTTTCTCCTCTCAAGCTTATTCTTTGAACTTTGTCTTTAAAGAGCTACTTTTAGAACATGTTACATGTTACACCCATATTTAGGGTGTTACATCACCCCCTGAGCCCCCGCCATCTCTATGACAGCAAACGAGGGTTCCTCTCTCCCACAGCCACTGTCGCATTTAAAATTGGCACAACTGTACGGAGCATTTCCACCCTCACAGCCTCATCATTTATTCACAGAGATCTGTGAATGAATAAACTACAAGTCCCATCTTCAACAGCAGCAGATTGCTTGTAGTTCTTAATAGACTACAATAGCGCTGATCAGCACGCTCGTAGTACATTCACTATTTTACAGCTTTCTAACTGAAAGCCTCTACAGAGGTATGGGCAGAAAGCTTGAAGGAGAGTATGCAGGAGCCTGACATTGCATCCATAATCCACTGGGAAAAAATAATAAATGCATAATTTTTTTAGCAAAAATATGTACATTTATTATTTTGTACTTAAAGAAGAACTTAGCCTTTAGGAAGATAAATTTGGAGGGAGTCAACACCATTCTGGTTACTCTCAACAGATTGCACCATGCTTGGTATTAAGAGCTAATCACTCTGATGTTCTCTTTTTGATTGACCAACCTTTTGTTCCCTCTTCTCTGTCTCTGGCTTTAATAATATGTCTGTTAAAGCCTAGGTGCTAATCAAATAGAATCTGTCAGAGGCTGCCGTTTCAAACATGATCCTAATGCCCCGTACACACGTGCAGATTATCTGGAGACTTTTGTCTGCAGACTTACCTTTTCTATGTAGTGCAAGGGCCTGCCGGATTGCATACAAATTGAAAGTGTTTAGGTTTGACCTCATATTATATGGTTTTGGTAAGTCTGCAGACAAAAGTCTTCAGATAATCTGCACGTGTGTACGGGGCATTACTCTCAAGCCCTTGTCCTCATGCATGTTTAATTACATATAGCGAAATCTCTTGAAGTGGTATGGATCTCACAATCTTAACCCTAGGTGAGGCTGTGGGATTTTAATTTGGTGTCTTTTGCGTTCCATGGTTCTCACTTTGTGCCCCTTTGTGGGGCAATCTCCCCCTTTTTTCTTTCACAAAAACTGGAAGTGATGCAGGCCTCCATGACTTACCTTGACTTTATTGCGCCCTTCTGTCAGTTAGACCTCTCTTTGCCATTTCTGAGTTTCCTCTGCATTTTGCATCCCCACCAGTAGCATTTTCCAATCTATGTTTGGGCTAACCTTGAAGGGTGAGATACCGCCCTTTCCAGTTACCATTCAAACTGGGGGACTCTTTAATGTGGTGTCTTACCCCAGCCCCCCAACCCCAAACCTTAAAAAAAAAACTAAAGTAAAATAACCTCAACATCTAAGGATTGGCAAGATGTAATATAATGTTTTTTGTTTAGATAAAGTAAATTAACTTACAGTAACTAATTTAAAAGTCTCTTAATTTTCTAAACATACAAATACTGGAATCAGATTAGTATCGTATCTAGTACTGCACAGGGTGCCTACTAAATAATCCTAAAGCCCTTCAATTACAGCTTTTTATTTAACACAGGTGGAACAGAACCGTGTAAAGCTGCTAAATGACAAAGCAGTTGCCAGGTCTCAACTGCAGAAGAAGCTGGGGCAGCTCCTTTATCTCACTAATTTAGAGAAGGTATGTGTAATTTAATTTTCTGTAATGTATAGTAGTCTTTAGCGCTTAAAAAATACCATACTTAGAACATGAGACTATAGTTGTATGGCTATTTTATATAAGGGAACTGTGTAGGATTTGTATCCAAATACACCATAGTTAAAGCCACAACTCTGCTCTAATATGTTTTGTGTAAATATTACTGCAGTGTATGTTGATTCTCTGGAAATAGGGAAAACCAGATTTTAGAGGAATAAAGATGGTAGGGCTTTCTAAAGTGCTTTATGGCCAGCTACACATTTTTCAGATTAGTTTCCAGTAATCTGGAGATCCCCATTGCTGTTATTGAAGATTGTCACTGAACTGTGAACAGTGGGATGTGTACAACAGTCAGCTGTTATTTTGTGTTGCTATCAGAGACCAACTTTATATGTTTGAATGCAAAAACTTTTTTGGGTAGATCCTGCATAGATCAAAACTCAATCCCCTGGCTGTGTTATCATTGCCTATAAAGCAGAATACTGGGACTCTGCTCATAACACCAAAACATATATCCATTTATATACAAGCTTTGTCTGCTGTGGAAACAATGCTTGAACAGAAATTATCATTACAAGATAAACCCAATGTCATGTGATGCCTAATTGTAGCAAAGATGTATAAGATGCAGACACACCTGACAACATTGGGTTTATTGTTTCATAAGGATCTGTGCATTAGTTTGTTCATCAAATCTTCATTGTAACACACTAGGTTTATGGACCACCATGATAGCTCTTTGAGGATTCCCTTTACTAAGAGAAACCAGCTGTGAGTCCTTGTGAGATTTTCTAGACAATCAGAGCAGAAGCGGGAGCACGTACCTGTCAAAACCAGGTACCCGTTGCCCCCCCCAAAAAAAAGTATACAAGGGTGATAGAGGGGGGAAGGGGCAAAAAAGAAGAGTTTCTTCTTTTGAGTGAAATTCCCCCTTTAAGTACCGTTATTGCTTGAGAAGTTGTATATTTGATGTGGTTGGTCATTTCTCATGCATTAGCTCTTATATTTGTCATATTTACATTGAGATCTGCAAAGTGTTAGAAATAAATATTTAACTGAGGAGACAATCATGCATTATTGGTATGTTATTTAATTGCATTTATTTCCTAGCAGCTTTAAATTGGTCGCTGGGACCACAGGATCTGTGTTTTTATTGCTTGTTTCTTTTGTCTATAAAACTTGTTAAGAATAGATTGCAAGGTTTATTTTATGTTCTCCTTGTTGTGTTCCTGATCTCATCCCTATTATACCCTTTATACATAGTTGCTAATATAGAGACGAACATTACTTCTATGTTGCTACAGATTGTTAGTATGACAGCCATTAGCTGCTGCACTGGAGAACATGAGTAGCTACCAAAAATCATGATTCTACACCTAAAAATTCCAGATGAGAAGTCCATACGTGTTGGAAGTTGTGAATGAAAGCTTATCAGAACTTACAATTTTGTATTTTTAGTCTCAGGATAAAACATCTGGAGGAGTGAATCCAGAGCCTTGCCCCATATGTGCCCGGAGTCTAGGAAAACAGGTAATTTTACATTTTATCTTATTGATAAAGTTCAAAGTTTGTATGTCATCTAGGGCATTGTATAAAGACCAACAGCCCTAAGACTCAAGTGAAATTCTATGGTATTCCCCTTCGCTCCTCCCCTTGCCGCTAACAAAAGTGTATGTAGAGAGGTAAAGAGAGAGAAAGGACTTTGGCTAGCAAAGAGTTTATTAGACACTCCCAGAATAGGACTGTGGCATGCAAGGAAGGGGAACAGGAATTTTGTGCTAGGGAATTTACTATTCAAATTTTCCAGCATGTTTAATACTTTCACTAACAACGGTGTATGTCATATGTCGGCATTGGGGGGGGGATTTGCATATACATGCCTGTTGGGTTGCTTCTACTCACCCCCGTAATGTGTGCACCACCCCATTATCTATCCTGGACCAGGGACTTGCATTTCCATTCACTGGTCGTCTCTAGCTAGTAAGTGTGTCACTTCTGGTTTTTACTTTCACTTTCCCTGGTTACTGTGGCCGAGGAAAAAGCTAATCTGTGCTTTCTTAGCTTAGTGTAGTGCAGGTCTGTGTATCTGTTAGGGCAGTGGTTTTCATTTTCAGTCCCAGTAACAATGGTCACCAGGACAAACAGAGAGGGTAGATCTCCCTAACACAATGGTTTTCAACTCCTGTCCACGGGAACCACCAACAGGCCAGGTTTGCAAGATAACTGAAATACATCACAGGTGATATCATTTGCTGCTCAGTGATTGCAGTATTCTAGTCTGCATCTCCCCAAGGTAATACCTAAAATCTGGCCTGTTAGTGGGTCCTGAGGACAGGAGTTGAGAACCACTGTGTTAGGGAGATCTACCCTCTCTGTTTGTCCCGGTGACCATTGCTCACCTGTGTGTAGGAGTGGCAGGTAGTGGGAGGTCCTTGATTAACCTTCCATATTCGTCCATATACTGATGGGTACAGGTGTGGGGTGTAAGGCAGTCCCTCCTATATTATTAACATCTTCACCGGGGGATATTCTGAGAGCC
Source organism: Pelophylax lessonae (assembly GCF_965119305.1). NCBI lineage: Eukaryota > Metazoa > Chordata > Amphibia > Anura > Ranidae > Pelophylax > Pelophylax lessonae. The sequence continues at coordinate 517,584,488 of NC_138770.1, read as the reverse complement.
TCTCATGATCCCCCGGCCCGGCGGCATCTGGCGCCACCGCACATGCGCGGTGACGTTAGACGCAGGCAGGCCGCTGACACACGAAGAGCGGTCCTGCCCCGCTTCCGAATGGCAGATGGAACGCAAACAGGAGGTGGCGTGGGGACACGTCACCTCCGGGTGGAAGATGAGGCAGGGACCGCATAGTAATGGCCGAGCCGGGCGAAAGCACCGGGAAGGCTTTTGTGTCGGGGGGGACGAAGAAAGGGGGGGGGAAGAAGTGTTTCATCAGTTGTGTCTCCGGTGGGGCAACCCCGAGGTGGGTCTGTTGGCATCTCGGCTAAACAGAAAGGTGCAAACGTTTGTGGCGGTCACAGGATCCTCTGGCAGACTCCACAGAAGGGCTGGTGGCCCCGCAGGGTCAGTATCATCTGATTTATGCCTTCCCTCCTCTCAAGCTTCTGCCAAGACTTCTACGCAGGATCGAGGCAGAAGGGATTCTGGTCATCTTAGTGGCTCCGGACTGACCTCGCCGGGCTTGGTATGTCGATCTGGTGCAGCTGGTCGCCGAGGTCCCTTGGAAGCTTCCTCTCAGGGAGGATCTGCTGTCCCAAGGGCCAATCTTCCATCCTACTTTACAGTTGCTGGCTTTGACAGCTTGGCTGTTGAAGCCATCTTGGCTGATGAATAGAGGGTTATCTGAATCAGTGATTCCAACGTTGTTAAAAGCTAGGAAATCTACTTCTAGTAAGATCTACCACCGTACGTGGAAGACGTACATTGCGTGGTGGGAATCTTTTGGGGTTCATCTTCGCTCCTTCTCGGTGGCTCGGATTTTGACCTTCCTTCAACAGGGGGTTGAACAGAAATTGGTCTTGAGTACCATCAAGGGTCAGGTGTCGGCCTTGGCGGTCTTCTTCCAAGGACCCTTGACCACACACTCCCTATTGCATACCTTTCTTCAGGATGTCTGACATTTGGTTCCTCCAGTGCGGTCTCTGTTGCCGCCTTGGGACCTCAATTTTGTGCTTTCGGTCCCCCAGAAGCCTCCCTTTGAGAGCCTTCAGGAGATTCTCTTGCTTACGCTGTCTCAGAAGGTGGTATTTTGGGTGGCTATCACCTCTGTGCATAGGGTGTCGGAATTGGCAGCCTTATCCTGTTATTCACTTTATTTGGTGATTCACAGAGATAAGGTGATTCTTCACCCCTGTCCGTCGTTCCTCCCAAAGGTTGTCCCTGATTTTCATTTGAATGAAGACATTGTGTTGCCTTCCCTGTGTCCCAGGCCGAAACATCCAAAGTAAATTGCATTGCATGCCTTGGATGTGGTCTAGGCAATTAGGGTGTACCTGGCAGCTTCAGGAAGTCAGACTCACTACAGTATATATATATATATATATGTGTGTGTGTATGTATATATGTATATATATATATATATATATATATATATATATATAAAAGCAGTGCTAGCAGGTGTAAAAAAATATTGGTGAATATATTTTTTTACCAATATTTTTTTACACCTGCTAGCACTGCTTTTAGATTGATTTTAGTAATTCTTGGTTTTTACCTAAGTGAGTAGCAGCTTCAGGACACACACACTTATCTATATCTATATATGTTCACTTAGCACGGGTTTTAACAATTTTTAGTTTTACACACACACACACATACATACATACATACATACATACATACATACATACATACATATATATATATATATATATATATATATATATATATATATATATATATATATATATATATATATTGGCCTATTCAGGCCTATTCCATCAAGGGTCAGGTTTCTCCTTTCCCTGTCAAGGTGCACTCTACACAGGCGCTCAGTGCCTCCTGGGCTTACCGTCATCAGGCGCCAGTGACGCAGGTTTGCAAGGCGGCCACCTGGTCGTCGGTGCAACCTTTCACAAAGTTCTATAAAGTGGATGTGTTGGCATCTGCGGATGCTTCTTTTGGCCGCAAGGTTTTGCGGCCAAAAGGACTTGATCATCTTTGGGGGTGTATTGTTTTTTTTTCAGGTGGGCTACAGTTGTTTCGGTTGAGCTAGTGTTGCCTGGATGGCTACTGTTTAGCCTGGGGAATTTTTTCTGCTGCTCCCACCCCATGTTTAACACTGCTTTGGACGTCCCAATGTGTAAGAAGACCAGGAGCTGTGTCCGCCAATGAACAAAAGAGAAAATGGGATTTTTGACTTACCGTAAAATCCATTTCTCTGATTTTCATTGACGCACACCGCACCCACTCCTCTGTGGAAATGTAATTCTTCTGATACTACTTGTAACAAAACTGAGTACCTATAGCAGGGAGAGGGAGTATACCCCCTGGGACTGCCCTTAGGCGTACCAGATTATTTTTCTGCCTAGTGTCCTACTCCTGTAGGGGGCAGTATAACCCAATGGCTATGAAGATCAGCAGCTGTGTCCGTCAATATACATCAGGGAAATTGATTTCACTTTGTCAAAAATCCCATTATTTAAAGCTCCTGTGACATCTCGTTTTCTGTTTGTCAGGGTGCCTGTAGTAAACTCTGAAGTAGAAGATTATATAGCCCATCCAGACCAAATTTGAGTTTTTTGACCTTCACACTAAGACCTTCACGCTGCGTATCACCATAAATGCACCATCCCCACTAAGAAGCATGTGGGGCATGTTATACTGCAGTATACCCTGGTAGGATTGTGAAGGTACAGGGTAGAATGAATGCTGCAAAATCCAGGGAAATCCCTGGATTTCTGCAGTCAGCAAGTAATTTGAAACTTGGGAAAACATTTGCCTTCCATCAAGACAAAGACTCCATGCATAAAGCCAAAATTACACAAGAATACCTCCATCAGTGTTAATGTCCTAAAATTGTAAAGTCAGATACCAAAGCTTAATCCAATAGAACATTTGTTGTTGAACTTGAAAAAGTCTGTTCACTCACAATCCCCAGCCTAGCAAAGCTTGAGCAGTTTTGCAAAAATGAATGGTGAAAACTGCAAAGTCCAGTGACTTATCCACACTGACTTAGGGCCATTTCACTTCTTTATGGTGCATAATGCGTGTTGTGCACCATTTATGCATGGGAGTGATGCCATCGCGGCTCGGCCATTCGAACGGCTGGGGCCCGCAAACCCGGAAGGAAGACCAGACGAAGAGGGAAGCCCTGTCAGCAGTGACAGTGCGCCGCTGGAGGGCTTAGTTTTAAAGTAAGTCAATACCAGGTCCTTTTAAGTCTGTTATGGATTTTAAGCGGAACCCCACGCCAATATTTCTTCTTTGTAAAATGGCGTGGGGGTCCGAATCAATATCACACCCTTAGGTCTGGTATGGTCCTTGAGGGGAATCCCCTCACTAAAATTTAAAAAGAATGGCGAGGGGGTCCCCCCCAAAATCCATACCAGACCCTTTTCAGGGCATGCAGCCTGGCAGGCCAGGAATGGTGGGGGACGAGTGAGCGCCCCCTCTAAAGCCAAATGCCCTCAACATATCACCTTGTACCCATATTGATGGGGACAAGGGCCTCTTCCAGAGTTGTGGGGATCTGCGGGCAGGGGGCTTATTGAAATATGGCAGCCCCCTATAACAAGGGGGCCCCAAGATCCTGCCCCCCTATGTAAATGAGTAGGGAGTAAATTGTACCCCCTACTCATTTACCAAAAAAGTGTCAAAAAGAAATAAATAATAAAAATTCAAATAAAACATTAAAAATATAAAAAAAACAATGTCCCCATTTAGATCCATCTTCAATCACGACGTCTGCCACCCCCCGCCAGACTTGGGAAAGAAAAGCTCTGCCCGTGCCGAAGGCTTCCGCATCTGCCTGCTCTGCCGTATGACCGCTCTTAAATAGCTTAGGGGCAAGGCCACCTGGCGACATCACCTGGTAAACACTGCCCACTTGTGACGTCACTGACCCAGCATGTGCAATTTTGCCGGGTTTTGCATTTTCTCAAGGCCGGCGGTCAAAGAAGGCTATGTGTATAGAGAAAATCAACCGTGAAGGTTGGCCCATGCCCAAAATTGTATGCAAAACCAAAGTACAGAAAAAGTGGGGGTTTTTTGGCCAGTTTCCTTTTCCCAACTGGCCAAAAAACCCCTACTTTTTCTGTACTTTGGTTTTGTACATGAAGCCTTAAAGGCACTACACATAATTACAGTTCTTTGTAGTATTTGTAGCTAAATTAGGATAACACCTACTTTATATTTGTTACATGTTTGCATTTGCATAGCATAACTTTAAAAAAAATGAAAATCGCTGCTTTAAATGCTGCTTACTATTTTAGATGCTGTTTTCTGATAACTCCCACACTGAAAAATCCTACTTAGTTCACTATGGATATGAGGGGGCTGGGGAGCTGTTTTTGTCATAATTAACCCTGTCTGTACTGTGCAGGCAGATCTCATTATCAGTTGTAAACTAGATTTAAATACAATACAAGTTAATCAGTATTTAAAATGTTCTATGTTATGGTATGTGAGTACAGTACTTGGTTTACACTCACAATTAAGCTTCCAAATGAAGCATAAGTTGCTATTTTGTTAAAAAAAAAAAAATTACAAAAGATTTTTCTTTATTTTTCCACAGTGGGCAGTATTAACTTGTGGCCACTGCTTCTGTAATGAGTGTGTGGCGATCATGGTAGAACAGTACAGTGTTGGTGCTCGTAAAAGTGCAATCAAATGTGCGATTTGTCGGCAGACCACCACACATAAGGAGATTTCCTATGTGTTCACAAGTGAAGCTGCAAATGAAGAACAGGATGTTCCTGTAAAGGTAAATTATTTTCTCTGGACGATTCAGCAGTGACAACGAGGAGGCAATTTACTAAGATATTTTACATCCACACCTCACAAATCATATTTATCTCTTTCCGATATATTGTCAATTTAGTTTCCATGAGCAGTTAAAAGATTGACATTTAATAAAAACGACTTAACATTTTTATTAGCCTGTCTGGTAACAAGTTCACTTCTGTTCTCCCCATCAGATGCTTGGTATGCCTTTATATACTGCCTGTTTTAATTTGCCAGAACAAATTATATCTGCCATATGTCTGTCAGTCCATGAGTGATTGAACATTAATATTTCACTGCACTTAATCTATTTTCTGAACGTTCCATATTTATCAGTGTGTGCTAAAAAAGGGTTGACTGTTTTGCCCACAGATACCAGTCTAGCTGTTGGCTCATTTGTTTACATATGTAGGAGGAGAAAAATATGCTACAGGGAAAAGTTTACTAGAGAACATACAGTTTATAACTCTGTAAAGTTAGAATTAGAAGTTAGAATTAGAAGTGGGATGTTTAGTGCACCAAGTCATTTTTAAACTCCCAGCCCTAATAAATATCAATATGAAGTTTTTCTGTCTTTTATTAATGTCAGTCTAAAGCAGAACTAAAGGAGAATTTTTTAAAATTGCTAGTAGGTAGAATTTTATGGCAGAAAAATCAAGTTATCTCTTCTGTCAATTTTTTATTCATACAGTGCAGGACACAGGCATAGTATTCATAGACTCTAGGTAACGTAGACTCTAGGTAACGTATAGGCTCATACCTTTAGGTGACGGGCTCTGCCAAAGCTGTTGTGGACACCTCCCCTGTAGTCCTGCCTCATTCCGTGAATCCTCAGTCTTTTGCTTATGTCCTAAGGTAATGGACCTCTTCCGTGGTGAGCAATCACTTTTAGCTTTATTACTTTATTTTATCTTCGGATGCTTCAATCAGCTCCTTACTGTCATCTGGATTGGGCAGCATTGGTAAAACCCTGGGAACTGTACCTGGGCCCCACGGCCTATAATGTTGCTTTGAGCACTGGATCCTGCATGGGCACTCAACTTGGCACTCAGTGTAATGCATTATAGTTAGCCGCAGGGTTGCTATACAGGTCCAGGGCAGTGGTCCATTTCTATGGAACCCAGACCCTAAAGACCCCTTTGGGGGTTTGCCCACTATGATGGGCGTAGCCTGGAGCCTATTGGTGAGGGCCTTAACACTCTTGTGATTGACCCCTTTCTATCTTGTCATACCCCTTCTACTAAAAAGAGGCTTGCAAAGTCTTAAGACACTTGTCCTGTTTGGCATCAAACAAAAAATTTATAAAGATTTGAGCAATCCAAGAAAGATTTTTTTTCTCCCCCAAAAGTCATTACAAAACGTAATCCTATGGAAATTGAGTTATCTATGAAATAGACTGTGCCGGTAGTAGATCCAACTATATTATGCTTGAAAAGGTATCTCACTATTTCACCAAAAGGTATCATTACGTTTAGGGAGCTATCAATCGTTGCTTTTTCCTTCTGTCAGGCAGCTACCTGGACCTGGAACACTTGTAACCAATGCAATCCTGTTTTTCAAGACTCACACACACACAAACTGGTTTTCATCCACATGAATTCAATTTTATAGATAAAGCTTGGTCAGTAAAAGTTGCACACAAAAGACTCCTCATACACTCTGACGAATCTCATGAAAGATGTCACTGGAAAAAGGGTTATTCCCACCCATGGGCATGTTCTTAAAAGTCTCCTCTTCAAAGCCTCTACCCCCTCACAGCACAGAACTCTTAGTTTTTCCACTTGGGTTTCAAAACATAAATCTAATTTAAATGTAATTTAAATTATAAATTTGACAAGTCTTTCACAAAGCCTTCCTTGCTTTAAAGGTCGTATTTCACTCTTAGGAGTGAAGGGTAGGGAGGAGCCCTCTGTGTGCTCTTAATGGCATTGGCATGCCAGACCTGGATTTTCCAGCAGGGGCACAGATAGTTATGTAGAGTTATACCTGTACCTCCTCATTTTTCATACTTTCTTCTCTGCCAAGACCGTCAGAATTACAGAACACCATACTCCAATTTTAGGGATTAGTTCCTGAAAATAGGTGTTTCCAAACCCCTTCCATACAGGTTCACAATATCTAAACCTTAGGGTATGTGGATCTACCAACCACAGAAACATTCCTATGCGGATCAAGTCTATTGGGCTATTCCCTATACCTAGAGTGATCTCTAGAATGCTGCAGTCTTCTTGAGGTCTCAAGTTTCATATGTCAGTAGTACTATTCAGACAGAAAATGCCTTTGCTATGTAACTTGGTCTCAATAACATCCCCAGCCTTGTCTGGAATACTTGGGCTTATCCCTACTCAAAAAAGATCTCTTTTAGTAGACTAATTTCTTCACACCCACATTTTTCTGTTTACAAATAGGAGAATATGGACCTCTCATCCTGGCAGAAGTTATTTTTATATCAAATCGCGTTGATTAAAAAAATATATCTTATGGTCACTTTAACAAATGGATCCATAGGATCTGATATTGAAGGCCAAAGATTGTTTCCTGGCCTCAACCCTAGCTAATTCTTGATCATTACTGTAGATTACAAAGATTTAGGATAAGTCGTGGAAGATCTTTTTCTATTCTAATTCATAGAGGTACTCAGTACCCTTCCAAATAAAGTATTTCCCTTTTCACAAGGTCTTCTTCTGCACTTACCTTACATCTCTTAGAGCCGATTCACACTAATCCGACTTATCAGGCGACTTGGTCGCCTGACAAGTTGCTTCCAGTGCTGTGCAATGGAACCGTTCTAATCAGAGCGACTAAAGTCGTTCCGACTTAGAAAAAGGTTCCTGCACTATTTTTTTGCAAAGTCGGAGTGACCTGCATTGACTTCTATTATGAGAAGTCCTTGCAAGCCACGCTGAAGTCGCGCTGCACGGGTGACTTCATTAGTCGCCCAAAGTCGGGGAGACTTTGAGTCGGATTAGTGTGAACCGACTCTCACACTACAAAAATGTATCACTAATTTTTCCTTACTAAAATGTTTTTTTTTTCCAGTTCCTTTAGTAACTTTTCTTTCTTTACCTTGTACAAGGTAAACCATTTTCAGGTATACCCTCGGTATACCTGTCTACGTTATACAGCTAGACAGTTGGAGTAGGCAACTTCTCCTGACCCTGTCTCCCTCTGTAAAGCATCTACAGACACTTATCAGAGGGAGTAAAGGCCCGTACACACGTACCGATTGTCGGCCGTAAAGATTCGGCCGACGACCGATCGGCCGATTGTAGGCTTGTTAGTATGATGCTTCCGACAGCGCATTTTCGGCCGAACAGAATCTGTCGTGCAAGCATTAAAATCTTTGTTGGCCAACACCAGAACGGCCGATTGTTCGCCAGTCAGTACAGATTTCGGCCGACAGACAGCAGATTTGCAAGACTGGGCATGCTCAGAAAAGAAAAAAGACAAGGAAAGTTAACCATCACATGACATCACTTCTGCAGTCGGCTGTTGTTGGCCGACAAAATTTGTGTGCAGTCTTTTGCACTTTTCAACAGACAAGACAGCCCTCGGACAAAAGACGGCCGATCGTTCGGCCGACGATCGATACGTGTGTACGGGGCTTTAGCCTGACGTGCAGATCTGCACCTGGTCAGTATTCACTTCAATGTAAAGAAATTAGGTTTTTCAAAAAACCTTTAATATTAAAATGTGCTTTAGCTTTTCCCATTTTAGAACACAAAAGTACTAGATCTTTGCATATTACACATTCTTTTACAGATTTTGATAGCTATAGGTTTTTTTGATGATAGTGCTTTCCTATTTTTATTTGAATTATTTGCATATTTCACTAAACTATGGCTTTTTATATGTGTCCCCAAAAGGGAAGCCATTCCACAAAAGTTGAAGCAGTGGTCAGAACTCTCATGAAAATACAGTCAATGGACCCTGGAGCCAAATCATTGGTATTCTCTACGGTAAGAACATATAGGTGAAATTATACAGTACATAATGTAAATTGTATAACTGTAAATGCATGAATAACGAAGAAAGTTGTTGGCTTAACCACTTAAGCCCCGGAAGATTTTACCCCCATTCCGACCAGGGGGTATTTTGCGATTCGGCACTGCGTGACTTTAACGGACAATTGCGCGGTCGTGCGACGCTGTACCTAAACAAATTTGGTGTCCTTTTTTTCCCACAAACAGAGCTTTCTTTTGGTGGTATTTGATCACCTGTGCGATTTTTTGATCACGCGCTATAAACAAAAAAAGAGCGTCAATTTTGCAAAAATAGCAATATTTTTCACATTTTTTTATATGAAATTCCCCCAAAAAAAAATTTAAAAATCAAAATTTTTTTACTTTTTCGGCCAATTTGTTTTATGCTACCTATGTTTGGTAAAAAAAAAAATCGCAAAAAGCGTATTTTGATTGGTTTGCGCAAAAGTTATCGCGTTTACTAACAAAGGGAAAGATTTCTGTCATTTTTGTTGTTTTTTTTTTAACGTGTAATGGCGGCGATCTGCGTTTTTTTTTGCGGTACTGCGACATTGGGGCGGACAGATCGGACCCTTGACTGACATTTTTGACACTTTTGGGGTTACCAGTGACATTTCTACAGTAATCAGTGCTATATATATGCACTGTTACTGTAAAAATACACTGGTAGTGAAGGGGTTAACTTTATTTGGGAGGGAGGGGCTGTGTGTATCCCTAGGGGCGTGCTTTCTACTGTGATTGGCTGGGGCTTGAGCTGTATGGACACTGATCAACGGATCTACATACTAGATCCGAGTGATCAGTATCCTAACAGCAAGGAGAATGACAGGTGGCTTGTTTACACAAGCTGCCTGACATTCTCCCTCTCCCCCGCCGAGTCCGCCGGTCACACGCGCGGGGGGGTCCGTGACCACGCGGGAGCGCGCCTCCGGGGGCGCGCGCTCGCTCCCTAGACCCTCACAAGCTAGTGACGTAGCCCTACGTCACTTTGCCTGTGAGGGGCTGACTGCCGACGTAGATCGGCGTTAGGCAGTCGGCAAGTGGTTAAAGGTCAGATATTTGTTTGTTTTGATGAAAGTGTGTAAGATCCTGGTACTTTCAGTACCTTCTAGCCTCTTACTTCCGGGTTGCGTTCCACCATTCAGGTAGATGGAACGCATATAGCTGCATGTCTCTTTAACAACTGATGACGTCATCACTAGGCGCCGCTCTGAGCGGCTATTTCAACCGACGGTCTGCACTCACAAGGTGTTCGTGCAACCGCTCATAATACAAGCCTGACTGACGCTGCCGTATCCTCCAGCTATCTTCCCTATAACTGGACTGACCGGAGCCTCGCTACTTGATCCTTTACCTCGCTACCTGATCCTTTACCTCGCTACCTGATCCTTACCCTCGCTCACCAGCCTGTGATAAGTACCCCGCAGGGGATCCCTTCCTACCAAACCACTTGCTATATCTTCCTGCATAATAAGAACTGTTACTAAGCTCCAAGATACATGCTCTCACCATCTATCACCTGCATCGCTACCTAGAGTGTTAGCTCTTGAACCTACTACCACCTGTAACCTATATCCTTGTGTTTGCTTAGCATATCCTGTACACTTCATCTGTTATCACCTATTACCTGTACATGATTGCTATCTCTCCTGCATACTATCTATCACCATCTGCTATCACTCCTGCAACATTACTACCTGAGTGCTTATTATTATTTGCTATCACTACTCAAGCCTATCCCTTCAGTATATCACCTCACTACTATTGCATAGAACTCTATCACTCCAACAACATCATCTCTGAGTGTTTGTGTGTGTGCATACTGAAGCAGGCTGAACCACCATGATGAGTCAAGAGAGTTGGATAAGGTGATTCAACACATCTCTACATGACTACTGAGTGGAAATTCTGCAGCTGCAAATCCAGTTCACAAAATCAAACCCCAGAGCGTTACAGATTGCACGAACCAGAAAAAATGGATTCAGCAGATTTAGCCACTCATGTGATGCACCTAACACAAAAGGTAGATGCATTAATTGTTTCTCTTACCGAAGTGCAAAAAGAAAATCAGACTTTGAGACAGCAGGTAGCCCGTGTATCACAGCTCACTGCTGCTCAACCCCTTGAGCCCAAAATAAACCCTCCACAAGTGTTTACAGGTGATCGGAAAAAATTTCGTGAATTTAAAAACGCATGTCAATTGCTTTTTAATTTAAAACCTCGTACTTACAATACAGACCAAATTAAAGTCTGTACCACTATATCATATATGTCAGGTGATCCACGGGCCTGGGCAGACTCCTTTGAGAAAAACGACCCTCTTCTCAACTCCTATCATGCGTTCTTAGCAGAACTTTCTAGCCTGTATGAAGACCCAAACAGGCAGAGTACTGCTGACACCCAATTGAGGGCTTTAAAACAGGGAAGGAGACCTGTTGAAGACTTCGTAGCAGAGTTCAAGAGATGGACCCTAGATTCAGGGTGGCAAACCTGACAAACCTAGTTCAGGCTCGGGTTATCCGAAGCCGTAAAAGACGAGCTCGCCCGAGCGGATTTACCTGGCACTTTGGATGCCTTAATACAACTCAGCATCAATATCGACAGACGGTTACGAGAAAGGAAGGCTGAGAAAATGGGAGTACCATTAACCAATCCTTCTCGATTTTCGTCCTCCGACCCTACTCCTATGGAGGTAGGAATTATACGTCCACCATTGTCGTCTGTTGAACGAGCCAGGAGAAAATCTCAAAATCTCTGCATGTATTGTGCATCCGCTGATCATCTGATAAGCGTCTGTCCCCTTGTCCTCAAAAAAGAGGGTAAGTGTTCACATGTATTACTGGGGGGATTAACGACTTCTTTTTCTAATCCCTATCTTTTCATTCATTTGATCTTACAGTGGGACCAAAATAGAATCACTACTAAGGCTATGATCGACACAGGATATTGTGGGAACTACATTGACACTAGTTTTGTTGCTTTGAATAAAATACCTATTATTTCAAAACCTATCCCTGTCTCTGTCAGTTTAATTAACGGTATTCCGTTATCTTCTGGTCCAATTACCAATCAAACACAAGCACTTCTTGTTACTACTAACAAGTCTCACGTTGAGACCACCACCTTTGATGTATTACCTTCACCACATTTTCCCATTATTTTTGGGCTTCCCTGGTTGCATATACATCAACCAAACATTGATTGGAAAACACGGACCCTAACTTTCCCCTCTCACTATTGCGAGACCACGTGTAACCTCCAATCTTATAAAAAAATCCTGTCCATGGTGTCGGATGAATTCACACCACCACCATGCTATCAGGACTTGTCTGAAGTCTTCCTTGAGAAAAATGCTCAAGTATTGCCTCCCCATAGGGACTATGATTGTTGTATCGATCTACTCCCTAACAGTAAACTACCTTTTGGACATGTTTATCCTCTATCTCAGGATGAACTTTCTCATCTTAAGGAATACTTAGATGAGAATTTAGCGAAAGGGTTTATTAGACCCTCTACTTCTTCCACAGCTGCAGGACTTTTCTTTGTCCGCAATAAGGATCTAAGTCTTAGGCCTATCATTGACTATAGGCAGTTAAATACTATTACTATAAAGGATCGCTATCCTCTACCTCTCATTCCGGAACTCATTGAACAAGTGCGTGGAGCCACTTACTTTTCAAAGTTGGACCTAAAAGGGGCTTACAATCTCATCCGCATCCGTGATGGGGATGAGTGGAAGACGGCATTCAGAACTAGATACGGACTATTTGAATATCTAGTGATGCCCTTTGAATTTTGTAATGCTCCCGCAGCATTCCAACGCTTCATAAATGACATCTTCAGAGACCTACTCGATGTTTGTGTTGTGGTATATCTGGATGATATACTCATTTACTCTCAATCCTTGTCTGAACATGTAAGACATGTACGACTTGTGTTGTCCAGATTACTCGCACACAATTTATATGTAAAGCTGAAGAAATGCCTATTCCATAAGGAAGAAGTATTATTCCTAGGATACATCATATCAAAGAATGGCATTAAGATGGATATGAGCAAGATATCGTGTATTCTGGATTGGCCTGTACCAACAACTCGTAAGGCATTACAACAATTCCTCGGATTCTCAAACTTCTATAGGAAGTTCATCAAGAACTTCTCTTCTATCGTAAGACCGCTCACACAACTCACAAGTGTGAAAAAAACATACAAATGGTCTGAAGAAGCAAATAAAGCTTTCCGCTTGTTAAAATCAAGCTTCACTTCTGCTCCCATACTACGCCATCCAGACCCATCCCTCCAATACATCCTAGAGGTGGATGCGTCAAATATGGCTGTAGGAGCAGTTCTTTCCCAACGGCCAACAAACGCTTCTCCACTTCACCCAGTTGCTTTTTTCTCTAAATCACTAAGTAGCCCAGAGGTGAACTACCCAGTGGGTGAAAAGGAGCTGCTTGCCATGAAACTGGCACTTCAAAATTGGCGACATTTACTCGAAGGAACCCGGTTGCCAATACTCATATATACAGATCATAAGAATCTCCAATACCTTCAGATCAACAAGACCCTTTCCAATCGGCAGGTACGGTGGTCATTATTCTTCCCAAGATTCAATTTCTTAGTGACCTACACTCCTGCAGATAAAAACAAGAAGGCGGATGCGTTATCACGGTTAACCGAAGATAACTGTGCTGAAATCCCTTCACTTCCTATAATACCCCATGATCGTATTTATGGTGTTGTTCGTTCCTTAAAGGAAGAGATTCTGCACAGCCTAGGACTGGATTCACCGACCACCACAACTAAGTGCTGATGCAGAAGGCTTCCTCTATTTTGACAACAAACCCTACATACCTCCTGGTATGCGTACTAAAATTTTAGAACTATCACATGACGTACCTATGGCAGGACATATGGGTATGACTAAGACATTTAATTTACTCACCAGGCAATTTTGGTGGCCTGGAATGAAGACGTCTGTACAGAAATTTGTTTCCTCATGTGACATCTGTGCAAGGTCCAAAATTGACACTACAAAACCATTTGGTCTACTTTGCAGTCTACCAATACCCAAAGTTCCCTGGGAAGTTGTGTCTCTAGACTTCATAGTAGAGTTACCACCTTCCAAAGGATTTACTACCATCTTAGTGTCAGTGGACCATCTGACAAAGATGGCACATTTCATTCCTATTCGCAGACTACCTTCATCTAAGGAAACAGCGGAATTACTGGTGAAACATGTGTTCAAACTACATGGAATTCCAAAGACTCTCCTATCTGACCGGGGATCACAGTTCATCTCTTAAGTTTTGGCAAGCTCTATGTCGCATATTGCGTATTGAGCAGAAGCTTACTTCCCCTTATCACCCACAGACTAATGGGCAAACTGAAAGAGTCAACCAGAGTATTGAACAATATTTACGTTGCTACACCTCATACCTACAGGATGATTGGGTGGACCTCCTCCCTTTGTCAGAATTTGCTTATAATAATGCAACCCACAGTACTACTAAGCAAAGTCCGTTCTACCTAAACTATGGGTTTCATCCCACACTTCTTCCACCACGCATCCTACCATCAAGTAATCCAGTAGCCTCTGACTATCTCACCCAAATAAAAGACTCTCTGGATTTACTTAACACCACCATATCACATGCTCATAGCCAACAAAAAAGGTACTACGACCTTCGTAGAAGACCTTCCCCTCAATACACTATTGGGGATCTTGTCTGGCTATCTACAAAAAACTTGAGGTTGAAAATCCCCAGTAAAAAGCTTGGACCTCTGTTTTTGGGACCTTTCCCAATCGAGAAACTCATAGGAACGTCTGCGGTTCGACTCACATTACCGGCGGATCTTAAAATACACCCCATTTTTCACGTATCGCTATTAAAGCCACATATACCCAACCAAGGGATTAGACCTACCATCTTACCTCCACCTCCAGTACAAGTTGAAGGTGGAGAAGAATTTGAGATTAGGGAGATTTTGGATTCTCGTATCCACAGAGGAAAACTCCAATATCTCATCAGATGGAAAAACTATGGACCCCAAGACGACACCTGGTTGGATGCTTCTGACGTTCACGCATCCAGGCTTATACAAAGATCTCACTCCAAATACCCTGAGAGACCAGTGCTATAGGCCTTCTGGAGCCGGCCTTAGGGGGGGGGGGGTACTGTAAGATCCTGGTACTTTCAGTACCTTCTAGCCTCTTACTTCCGGGTTGCGTTCCACCATTCAGGTAGATGGAACGCATATAGCTGCATGTCTCTTTAACAACTGATGACGTCATCACTAGGCGCCGCTCTGAGCGGCTATTTCAACCGATGGTCTGCACTCACAAGGTGTTCGTGCAACCGCTCATAATACAAGCCTGACTGACGCTGTCGTATCCTCCAGCTATCTTCCCTATACCTGGACTGACCGGAGCCTCGCTACTTGATCCTTTACCTCGCTACCTGATCCTTACCCTCGCTCACCAGCCTGTGATAAGTACCCCGCAGGGGATCCCTTCCTACCAAACCACTTGCTATATCTTCCTGCATATTAAGAACTGTTACTAAGCTCTAAGATACATGCTCTCACCATCTATCACCTGCATCGCTACCTAGAGTGTTAGCTCTTGAACCTACTACCACCTGTAACCTATATCCTTGTGTTTGCTTAGCATATCCTGTACACTTCATCTGTTATCACCTATCACCTATTACCTGTACATGATTGCTATCTCTCCTGCATACTATCTATCACCATCTGCTATCACTCCTGCAACATTACTACCTGAGTGCTTATTATTATTTGCTATCACTACTCAAGCCTATCCCTTCAGTATATCACCTCACTACTATTGCATAGACCTCTATCACTCCAACAACATCATCTCTGAGTGTTTGTGTGTGTGCATACTGAAGCAGGCTGAACCACCATGATGAGTCAAGAGAGTTGGATAAGGTGATTCAACACATCTCTACACGACTACTGAGTGGAAATTCTGCAGCTGCAAATCCAGTTCACAAAATCAAACCCCAGAGCGTTACAAAGTGGTCCTAAAGCCTCGTACACATGATCAGATTATCAAACGATCTGTCGTCCGTTGTTTGTGGCATGATAGTCTGATGTGGAAAGTGAAGAGGTTATTTTCATACGAATTTTCCCGTACGACAGAATTCTACTTCAGAAGTGATGTGTTGGATTGCTTTGTATGCGTTCTTTCGTCTCTGAGCATGCCTAGTCTTGCTCTTAAGATTTTCTTCCGTGGAAATCTGTACTAATGAGACGAAAATCGGACGTTGTATTACGGACAACAAAAATTTTATAGCCTGCACATCAGGATTTTGGCAGCTGAAAAGTCTGCTGTCGAAAGCACCATACTAACAATCCGAAAATCGGCACATTGGTCGTTGGACGAAATTTCCCTTCAGAATTTCTTATCGTGTGTACCGGCCTTTAGAGTCCTTTCACACTGAGAAACTTTTCAAGCACTTTGGCTCAAAGAAAAAAAAGCTCCTGAAAAGCTCCCGAAAGCCTATTCCACTTAAATTAATGGATGCTTTCACACTAGGGTGGTGAAAAAAATCCTGCAAGCAGCATCTTTGGAGCACGTTTGAAGCGCTAAATAAAAGCGCCTCAAAAAGGCCTCTCTCCATTAAAATGAATAGATAGCGCCTGAAAAGTGATTCAAAAGCGCCTCAAAATGGTGTCCTTAAAAAAAGCACGCTGCTAACTCTTCAAAAGCGCCTGAAAAGCGCTGCAAAAGTGCTCAGCGTTTTATGGGCAATTTTCAAGCGCCTCAGTGTGAAAGGTCTCTTAACATATGAGGGCTGCACTAAAAGTAATACAAACGAGGACATAACTTTTTTATTAGCTTACATGGTTTATTTAAATTTCACGTGTTGGTAGAGTAACTCTTCCTCTATAGTAACTCTTTATATTCTTCTTTTTCATTGCAGGTAAGTAATGGATTCCAAGCAAAAGCAATGTGTCATCACGTTATTGACACAGCAGGGGTGCATGTAAGCTGTTTGACATCCACTGAAGGCTACAAAATGTTTATGGAGATGACAATATTGATAAAAGCAATGTTTTGTCAATGGTGACTTTTTTCAGTGGTGTCATCTCCCTAAACCAGTGGTGTCCAAACTTTTTTCAAAGAGGGCCAGATTTGATGAAGTGAACATTCGTGAGGGCCGACCATTTTGCCTGACATTCTTTGGACCATTAAAATTAAATGCAAATTAACTATTTTATGCAAAGTTTATTGCAAAAGGCATACTTTCATTTCGTCACATGGATGACAAATCTAAACAGGTGTTATGTCAGTTATCACAGAGAGAGTGCTGGTCCTGTCATACTAGCGCCAAATTTATTTGTGTTTTTTAGTGCTCCCTTATCAGGCTAAAGCCTCGTACACACGATCAGATTATCGAACGATCTTGCGTCCGATTTCTGTTGCATGCTTGTCTCATATCGAAAGTGAATTTTCATACAAAAATTCCCGTACGACAGAATTCAACTTCAGAAGTGATGTCATGTGTTGAATTGTTTTGTATGTGTTCTTTCGTTTCTGACCATGCCTAGTCTTGCTATTTCGATTTTTTTTTTTTCGGACAATAACTGTACTAATTAAAGGAAAATTGGACGTTGTGTTGACGTATGATAAAAATTTTATAGCCTGTACATCCAGATTTTGTCGTCCGAAAATTAGTTATCGGCTGTTGAAAGCACTATACTAACAATCTGAAAATTGGCAGATCGTTCGTCGGATTAAATTTTACTTCCGATTTTCGTATTGTGTGTACGGGCCTTAAGTCTGAGGCCATATTGAGCAAGGGATATAAAGCTGGTGGGGATGGGCGGTGGATGTTAACATTTAGTGTATTCACAAGTAACATGGGTGTTGAAAGATCCAGAGATCCCAGTGGTCCCGAGCAGCGCTCTGGGATTCACAGGGGCCACAACAATAGATTTTTCCAAATGATCTGTGGGGCCATATGAAAGCGGCCTGGGGGCCGCAAATGGCCCGCGGGCCGGACTTTGGACATGCCTGCCCTAAACATTCTGTAGCCTTCTATGGTTGTTGGACAGTTGACATCTCCTTTTTGTCAAGAACTCAATGATGGCATGTTGCTTCTGCTTGGAATCCATTATTTACCTATTACTCTACCAGCATGTGAAATTTGAACGACCTATGAAAAGCTGGCCATAGATGGATTGAATCTTGGCTGGTTCAGCAGGGACCAGCCCGAGATTCAATCCATCTATGGGCAAGCTGCTTGTACTCAAGTCGATTTATCAATCAACCTTGGTACGACCAGCATGTGAAATTTTTAGCTTGTGATTATTGTCAGCGGCTATAGCCACTAGCAGTGATCAGTGTGTTCTCTCTCCAGGAACGACTCCTTGCATCCCCTCACCGTAAATCACAATACGGTAGTACCACGGGAGGTATTACCCCATCAACTCCTACTGTGTTGATTAAGGAATTGAGCGATTTTCTTTCCTGCCACCGTAGTTGCAGGAAAGAAAATAGCATAAGCTATGGCTCACCACACCATCCGGCTGTCAGACGTCAGATCCTGGGCTCCTCCCTTCTATATGCGTATCACCGTACAATTGACTTCTTCAGTAGGATGGAGCAGCCCACTACCCACAACCCTTATATAGATTCCATGATATAGATTCCAATCGTCATGACGACCTGCTGAGCGTCTCCTGGCAGTTTTACCTTATGTGTGCCCGCCCTCCTAGTACAGGCAAACAATCATGGTAAGGACTACTCTCATATACCCCATCTTACACCCACCAACAATCCCATAACTGCACACACTATGGTACAATGTTTAATCTATAACCGCCAGGATACATACTCAGATATTATAGCAACTAAACAATGCATTGTATTACCCTATGAATCCTGCCCTTCTACTTGCTCCTAAAGCACTTTAATACTCCTCATCATCTTTATATAGCTTATATGTGTTATGGTAACTAGACAATGCAAAAGATTAACCCTATGAATCCCGTCTTACTACTTGCTCATAAAAACACTCTAATCGCCTCTTCTTTTATATATATTTAAATAAAATTTATTTTATGGAGTACACTATGAGTTGCATTTGTATTCCATGTGGTTCGCATGAGGACTACTTAAGCAGTTGGGAGCATTAGATCCGGTAAAGAGGAGAAAGACATCCATTCCAGAAGGACGGGTGGGATTTGTAAAGCCTGTAATTAGCAGGAGTAAGGTGAGCGCACAATTCGCCTGGTGGCGGTGGCGCGTTTTGATTTCATCCCTTCTATGAACAATTTAGATCCCCACGGCAGTGGATGATAAATAATATAATATATAAAAGACTTTTTGTTTTGATTTTATTTTAAGTGTTCATCTGTAAGACATGTATGTGTTATTGAGTCAGTAGCGATGCACCATATAATTTACGAAGTTGTTGTACTGTGGTGATATCACTATTAGGTGTACAGCGGCAGCTGTTTTTGATGTTTGTTAGATTGGCACTGAATTTGTATCACATTTTGAGTTTTTATTTATAGTATTGTTTCACAGGTGGCACTGATTGTATGCATTGCACTTTGAAAGCTGTAGCATCCTATATTTTTTTATCTTGGGCTGATTTCAGGTATAGTTAAAGATATATTTGAGGCAAAAACAGCAAGAAATTAACAAATAGCCTAACGAGAATATGGGGAAATCAATGTGTGAATAAAAAATTTGAGTAGCAGTGCATTGTACATCTAACTGAATGACAGAATGTTTTTTTGTTTTTTTTAACCATTTTCCATAGCAGCCACTGAAGCTGTTAGCCATAGCCTAACTGCCATGTTACATTGTTCTTTTTTACAAATATATGTCTGTTAAATTTTTTTTTTATTTACATATGGACATAATTGTGTAATGCACATATGCTGAAAATGTTTGTTCCCTGAATTTGTTTGATACAATGCAATAATGTCTCGGGCACCTAGAGGATTCTGCCTCTTGGCGCATGAGACATTACTAATTCTGGTTTTATTTATATTTCTCTTTTCATATTATTATTTTAAAGAAGGAGACGTATGTGCATCTCATTATTCAAAGGTTTTTGTTTTTCAGTGGCAGGATGTGTTGGATATCATCGCAAAAGCTCTGCAGGACAATGGCTTGGTGTACTCACAAATTAATGGCATTCAGAAATTTCAGGTACAGAATTACTGAATTAAGAAATTAACAAGATACAGTATCTCAACCTTTCAAGGTTGCTCCAACATGTTTAAAGTAGGATTATATTTTGAATCTGTCCCCCTAGATCTCTCAGCCACCAAGGATCCACTGTAATATGAGATCACACATACTGTACATAGTCTGGTTATTCAGTGTTGCAAAAAGCAACAGGCTTAGTTGACAGTGAGCTAATGTCTACAGATAATCTAAGTGTTTGGAAAAATTTTAGTTTTTCCCAAAGCAGCCAGTTATTTCTTTTATGCATATTTAAGGGTGCTTTAGGTAATTAATAACCGATTGGTTGCTATGGGCAACATACTGCCTTCCCCTCTTCCCTTACAGTACCTGCCTTCAAATGTGCTTTAGGTAATTAATAACTGAAATCTGATTGGTTGCTATGGGCAACATACTGCTTGCCCTCTTTCCTTACAGTACCTGCCTTCACCTGTGTAATTTTCACGTATAATACAGTTTGTTCAAGTTGGTAATTTTAAGAGCATGACTGCATAATGAATCTCTATTTTTAGCAATATGATGTAGAATATTGATGTTTTTTTTACAGGAAAACCTTTCTGCATTTAAATATGATCCTAAGATCAACATTTTGCTTCTTCCACTGCACACTGGATCCAATGGCCTTAATATCATTGAAGCTACTCATGTGTTACTAGTAGAGCCCATTCTAAACCCAGCCCATGAGCTACAAGCAATAGGTCGTGTCCATCGCATTGGACAGAAAAAGTAAGTATTATCTTCCTTCATAGTCAAAGCAAACCTGTGCCTGTCAAGGTTAATGTAACAATTCTAGTTAACAGACTACATTATAATTTTATAAGCAAGTACCTTTTCTACATATTTCTTCAGCTTCTAGCAGCACCCAGACCTACCCTGAATTTCCTCTACTTCTATATAATAAAGATTACATACCTCCTTCCAAAACACATCACACACAACTATGGTAATTCTCGGTAAACTATCAAAAGTCTTAGGAATAGTCACTCGCTAATGCTTATTAATGCCTCTACTTCTATATAATAAAGATTACATACCCCCTTCCAAAACAGATCAAACACAACTATGGTAATTCTCAGTAAACTATCAAAAGTCTTAGGAATAGTCACTTGCTAATGCTTATAAAAATAGAGTCTTTCAGAAAGTCATTATATGTATATTTGGTTTGTCAGACCTTTGCTGTTGCTAGAGGAAACAAACTGGATAAGAAATTACCTTCTGACAGTTAAAGGTGTCAACTTTTTCTTAAATGGAAAAGTCAATTTGATAAGCATAAGGTTCACATTAGGACAGTTTATTGTATGTAGTAGTTCAAATACATTTTTTCTCAACCATTGAGGAACATAGAAATATTTAGATAATGGCTAATTATAATGCTACCGACAGCATGATTGAATACTGGCAATAAGAAAAATTCATAAGTCAGCTCCTATTATATCCCCTCCTATGCCCAGCATATCTTAGTTTTTTGCTAGTGTCATAGGAGGATAAATGTTTTTTCTCCAGCTCTAAGTAAAGTTTAACCAATGTTTGTGCTAGCTATTTTTCTTTGTTTTGCTTCTTGGATTCCGGTTTTGTTGACTTCATTCAAGATTCCCCACTACTTCACTGCTTGAGCTGGTCTCTACATAGCAGCCTTCAGAATTGCGGTTCTTCTGCCTTGCTTTGGAGACTGTACACTGCTTGGCTGGACATATGGGGTTACATACTGACATGTGACCTTTGGACACTGGGCTCTGTATTATATCACTTTCCAGATCTGAGTATACTCGTTAGGTTAGGTGAAGAAGGCTTTCTAGGCCCAGAGCCATGACACAGCCCCAGGTGCGGGGCCTTGAAGACCACTTTGCAAGTAAGGCCCCTTTCAGACGGAGCGGAATCTGTGAAGTGAATCCGCCTGCTCAGCAGGCGATCTCTCCGCTGATCCCGGCTGGCAGGCAGATGACAAGTCTGTCTCTGCTCCACTATGCAGAGCGAGCACGAACACAGCCCGCTGTCCATTTCCATCTGACTGTCATCCGATCCGCTGGACAGATCCCCATCCATCTGTTTTTAGCAGACCGGATCGAATGGGATGCCGGCTGACATCCATCACTCCACATAGAACAATGGGTAGTCCAATCAGGTCTGCCTGAAAAATGAACAGGCGGACTCGCTCTGTCTGCTGGTTTGAAAGGGGCCTAGGGCCAGTCAGGCTACAGCATCGGGAGCTGATCAACCAAAACCCACCAATAAAAGATGGAACAATGTCAAATTTACAAACAGAAAAGAAACACTAGGGACAACCCCCAGGACGAGTAGATCCTGAATGCAGACTAATATAGAAAAACAGGCAGGAAAGACCAGCCAGTCTATATGGAAAGGCCCAAGGTCTAACACCCTAACTTTAAAGGTTGAGAGGATAAAACAGGGAATTGGTCCTTCCTCCTTTGCTTAAAATGGTTGTAAAGCCTCAATGCCTTGAAAGAGCCACTGCAACCCTAAGCAATCAATACCCTTACTGATATGCTCCAAAAATTAAAAATTGCTGGTTTTGTATCTTTTTTAATGCAGTATCGTTCCCTTGTACATGACCGCAGTCCCCCTGCACTGGAAAATGCAGAGATGCTTGTGGGCGTGTACAAAAATAGTTTTTTGGTGCAAAGCACCAGTTCCCTGCGCTCAGAGAGGTGTAGTTACTGGTCCTCCTTATTAGGGTCTTTCCACTGTTTCTAGAGCTGTGGGCTCGACAACCCAGGATAAATGCTGCGACCTTGCTGCCCTTTATACGACCAGGGAAGTCTGGAAATACTGCAAACAACAAACAAACACAGGGGCGCACGGGCCTAGTGCATTATCCTTTGATTGGTTTATTTAAAAGAAAAAGATTAAAAATACTCACAAACGAGTTCTTGGTTAAAAGCATATGAGGAAGAGGCTAAGCCTTGAAACGTGTTAGCCATTACGAATTCAAGGGACAACTTACGCTCGGATCACACAACTGAGGACTGCGCTCCTTATGTGATATGCTTTTAACCAAGAACTCGTTTGTGAGTATTTTTAATCTTTTTTCTTTTAAATAAACCAATCAAAGGATAATGCACTAGGCCCGTGCGCCCCTGTGCTTGTTTGTTATTTGTGGGCGTGTACATTATCGTCTAGATTGGTTATTCATGAGAAGGTATGTGGGTGGAAGGAGAGACAAGAGGCGGGATAGAGTAAGGCACAGAGGAGCTGGCTGGGAGATTTGGGACCGACATCGGAACAGGAAAGTGTCAGCGAGCAGTCACATTTGACTGCTCAAAGCAATCGTTGTCGGTCAAGAGAGGAGGGGCCTGAATGGTTTGATTTGATCGTTGTTTCTAATTAACCATTTATAAAAGTAAAAAGTGCATAATACAGAAGTGAATGTCAGTAATTATAAAAATCTGTGGGAGAATATCATTCTTGGCTGGAATTCCACTTTGACAGCAGCCTCCTGGGGAAGGTGCTCTAGGTTCCTTTTCCTGCCCTTTTTCGGGTAAATGTTCTAAGTGTTTTGCTTAACATTCTTATCCCTCGCTCCATGGCAGTTTATGCTTCAGTGGATCTGGCGGGATCAGGTACTTCCTAGGTTTAATGCCTGCAGAGGGCCCCAATGTCACCTTGGAGTGTCAGAGAGGATGTTTTTGTTTTCATCCTCAGTGTCTTTGACAGCCTATCTTATCAGTCGTAATTTTTGTTAGAGCCTACATTTGTGGCAGTATCTTCTTTGCACATTCTTCCTTCTGTAACATTGGCTTGTGGGATAGAAACCTTGGGTTCTCAGTGGGCTTAGGGGTCTCCTCTCATCCTGATGGGCTTTTGGGTTTTACTAGTACCATACATTCTCTTGTGTACTCCGTGAGGTTGGTTGACTGGGTTGGGAGTGTTAGGCCTCTGGCCTTCCCATGTAGACTGTCTGTTCTTTCTTGCCTTTTTTTGAATCTGCTCCTCATGGAGGTTGTTACTAGTTTTTCTTCTCTGTTTGTGAAGGTGTTTTTGTTCCACTTTTTATTGGTGGTGACCTTCTCCATCTTGGTCTGCAACACAAGTTTTTGACTGCGGTAGAAGGCAGTGTGGTGCGCGATTCAGCTCATCACACAGCTCCCTGTTTTGTTTTTAACTTGAGACACTTCATTTGCATTGCTGTACAGTGCGCTGCGATAAAATACAGCATGTCTGCATTTAATCACAACTCGCTGCAGAACAGCTCTGAGCTGTGTTGTAGTGTGAATAGGACATACAGATGTACTAGCAGTGACCAGTGTTTGACAGTACAGTAGAACACTGGTCACTGCACAGCGTGAATTAGCCCAGAGACATTCAAGGCAGGGGAGGTGATTTACTGGGGTCTAGTTTACGATTTTTTCTGTTTTGCCAGTACCCATTTCTCTTGTAGATGTACGGAGGAGCAGGAGTATCGTACATTACAGAGATTTCTGTAGAACACAGGTGTCAAACACAGGGGCCGCGGGCCGAATGTGGCCCCCCAGGCCATTTTATGTGGCCCTCGCACCTCTCCTGATGCTGAAGGCACCCCCCTTGTCTCTGCCCCCACCTTGTCCCTGTAGTCGGCAGCAGAGAGGACAGAACTCCTTTGCCAGATCCTGCACTCCTCTGTGCAGCTGCAGAAAGGCTCATCCCCCCCCCCCCTTCTCAGCAGTCCGCAGCAGAGACGAGGGCTGAACTCCTACAGATCCTGAAACTCTCTGTGCAGCCGCAACACCACCTTGCCTTTGCTTCCCCTGGTCTCAGCATCCAGCAGATTCTGGAAGCGGACTCCAGCCCTCCTCTGGTTCTCCTCCAGACCCTGAACTTCTTCCCAGATCCACCTGCATCTTCTTCCTGGCAGCAGCACAAGGTAGAGGCGGTGCATTGTGCTGTAAGGAAGGGTGGGTGACTCTTGACCTCTGATGGTGGGGGGTTCTTGACATCTCATGTAAGGGTGTAAGGGAGCGTGGAGTGCTCTGGACATCTAATCCCAGAGATATAACCGGCCCTTTGAGGGAAACCATAATGCTGATGCGGCACGCGATTAAATTGAGTTTGACACCCCTGCTGTAGAAGAAACAATGTCCTCTTGCCGCACAAACATGACCATATTATCAGTATTAGATGTACTTTCCCTTTATTTTAAATACAGCATGGCAGTGACCATATTGACATGATTTATGTCCATTTTTTAGAAAAATGAAAAAAAAAAATAGAAATCCATGTGAATTGTGTTTATTGAATATATACCTTTAGATACTGATCAAATTACATCTAAAGCAAACAAAGTATAAAACGTTAGACTGTTAGTATATTAACTTTTGTAATAAATAACATTTTACTTCTTTCAGAGCTACAATAGTCCATAGATTTTTGATTAAAGCAACAATTGAAGAAAGGATGCAAGCAATGTTAAAAGCAGTGGACAGGAGGTATTTCTGATATTTTTCTGTTTTGTAATCTTGTCATAGTCCTACTGGAATGAGCCACATATTTATCTGTGAGCTTAACTACTGTACCAATTATTGTTACTTGCTGAAGAGGGTCCCAAAGTGGAACGATTACTTTGTTTACACTCATTATTACCATCAGAATAATGTGTTTCGTTTCACCAGGTGTTAATCCAACTGACTGCAGAGCTTTGCTTTAAGAACCCCAGAAAGTCAGTATATTACTAGCCATTGTAAATCCAAAGTTTCTAACTTCGGTGTTGGATTTTTTGCCATTGCAATGTTAGCTTTTCTAGTAATTTCTACTACTCACACCAATTCTCATTCAGATGTGTCACAGTAACAGTGTGACTGGAAAGATGTTTTATATATGGGAATGGGCTTTTTGAGTTGCCATTAACCACTTAAGCCCCAGCCCTATTTCGGACACTTTTTGTTTACAAGTTAAAATCAGTATTTTTTCCTAGAAAACTACTTAGAACCCCCAAACATTTTATATATATATATATATATATATATATATATATTTGTAGCAAACACTCTGGAGAATAAAGTGGGGGTCATTGCAATATTTTTTGTCACGCGGTATTTGCGCAGCGGTCTTTAAAACGCAATTTTTTTGGAAAAATTTTGAAAAATCACATTTCACTGCATTTAAAAAAAAAACTAAACAGTAAAGTTAGCCCATTTTTTTTGTATATTGTGAAAGATGATGTCACGCCGAGTAAATAGATACCCAACATGTTACGGTTTAAAATTGCGCACACACGTGGAATGGCGACAAACTACGGTCAATAGAAATCTCAATAGGCGACGATTTAAACATTTTTAACGGTTACCAGTTTAGAGTTAGAGTGTAGCTCTTTTTTTTAAACTATTTCTCACGCTCTGGCGATCGCGGCGATACCTCACATGTGTGGTTTGAACAGTGATTTAATTTGCGGCTCGACTTCCATATACGTTTTCTTTTGTGCGCGAGCTAACGGTGACAGGGGCGGCTACATTTTATTTATTTTTTTTCCTATTTTTTTTATTTTTTTTCCTTTATCACAGGTTTTTAAAAAAAATAAATAAATCTGATCACTTTTATTGCTGTCACAAGCAATGTAAACATCCCTTGTGACAGCAATATGCAGTGTCAAATACTCTTTATGGACGGATTGAGGGTCTAAAAGACCCTGGACCCCTCCACTACACTTCCATGTATTCAAAACGCCGAAAACTGCATTTTTGCATACAGTCGTTTTTTGAATCTGCCGCCTTTAGCAGCAGAGTAAACTGGACGTGACGTCATGGACGCCGCCTCCAGGTTACGTCATCGGAGACCCGATCGAAGCCGCTTCCGGCTTTGATCGGGACTCCATCCAGCCAGCTGTTGTGCCGGCTGGGTGCTCGGGTCTCCCGGTGGGACGGGAGACCCGGGCCAAGCCACGGAAGGCTGCAGGAGGGGGGGGGGGGGACATCCCCTCCCGCTCGCCGGGGAAACGATCGAGCGGCTGCCGAGCTCTAGCTAGAGGCATCACCCCGGTAAAACACCGCAAAGTTTGCCAACGTAAATATACGTTACTTTGCAGTAAGTGGTTAACCACGTTAAGACCAGAAGGATTTGCTCCCTTATTGACCAGGCCATATTTTGCGATTCAGCACTGTGTTATTTTAAATGACAATTGCGCGGTCGTGCGACACTGTATCCAAATAAAATTGATGTCCTTTTTTTCCCACAAACAGAGCTTTCTTTTGGTGGTATTTGATCACCTGTGCGATTTTTATGTTTTGCGCTATAAACAAAAAAAGCGACAATTTTGAAAGAAAAAAAAACAATAATTTCCACATTCTGCTATATAACATTCCCAAGAAAAAAATGTAAAAAATCAAAATTGTTTAAAATTTTAGGCCAATTTGTTTTCTGCTACATATTTTTGGTAAAAAAAAAAAATCGCAATAAGTGTATTTTGATTGGTTTGCGCAAAAGTTATTGCGTCTACTAACTACAGGAAAGATTTATGTCATTTTTATTAAGAAAAAAAGGGGGGGGGGGTCTCAGTACTGTCAAAAAGTGATACACCTCCAATCCCGTGTTGGACATGTCATTTTTATTTTTTTACTAGTAATTTTTACTAGTAATGGCAACAATCTGCGATTTTTTGCGGCACTGCGAAATTGCGGCGGACAGATCAGACCCCTGACTCATATTTTTGACACTTTAGGGGGGACCAGTGACATTACTACAGTAATCAGTGCTAAAAATATGCACTGTTACTGTAATAATGACACTGGCACGGAAGGGGTTAACATGGGTGATCAAGGGGTTAAATGTGAGCCCAGGGGAGTGATTCTAACTGTGAGGGGCGTGGCTTCTGAAATGACCATAGAGACATGGGATCCTATATAGAAGGATCACAGGGGCTCTATGATCATTGCAGGGAGAACGGTCGGCTGTGTTTACAACAGCTGACCGTTCTTCTCTCTCAGCGGGGAACGATCGCGGGTGTCAGCCGGCAATCGGAGCTGCCTGACACACGCATTGGCTTCCCCGCTTAATGATTTGTTTTTGAAATGGCATATTTTGGAACTGTCATCCTTATCTTGACTTCACCAATTAGACAGCTCTTGACCTGGAACAAGCAAGTGCATATTAGGTGTCTGGACATGTGATATGCTGATGCTTATTCTAAAGTGGGGTACACACTATAAGAAAATCGGGCAAACGATCGTCTGGTTTTCCTCGTTGTTTTACAGCAACTCGGAACCGATGAAGGAAAATTCATGCGGAAATTCCAGTACGACAGGCTTTTTTTTTTTGTTTCTGATCATGTCGTTTTTGATTTTTCTCACACGAAAACGGTACATATTAAACAAAAATCATTCATTCTGTTCCCATACAAGAAACATTTTGGAGCTTGTCCTTTCAAAAAATTTCGTTTAGAAGGTCGGAATCGGCTGTAGAAAGTTGTGTACATTATACCAAAATCGTTATGAAGGAGCACAGCCCCAGAGCTTGTATCAAGTCAGCAAAAGCAGCTCCTATTTCCTGTATTGACAGGTCCTCGTTTAACATTTCTGATTAATATACAGTACTGTGCAAATGTTTTAGGTATCGGTCAAAAAAAAAAAATCCATTAAGTGAGGATGTAACAATGAAAATGTTTTTTAATGATCAATTACTCTACAAATTGCATAAGCAGAAAAAAATCCTATGTTTGGCGTGCTCACCCTTTGCCTTAAAAACAGTATCAGTCCCCCTAGTTACAATTGCACCAACTAAAATTGTTATAAATTTTGCATTTTAGTAGGGATTGTTAGTGAATGTTTGGTGAAGTGGTAGTACACAGACATGTTTAGATTATGACCTAGCAACTAAGCCTAAGGGCTCTTTCACACAGCCCGTCTGTCGGATGGACTCCGTTTTATCTCAGCGGGGGATCGATCTCTATGGGGAAATCGGATGGGAATGGACTGTCGGTCCGTTCTCATCCGATCCGCTGGACGGATGGAAAATAGGGTTTCCATCCGTCCAGATTTGACAGATCGGATGTCAGCGGACATGTCTCCGCTGACATCCCATGCTCCATAGGAAGGCATGGGGAGACCGTTCAGATCCGCCAAAAAAATAGACAGGCGGATCTGAACGGTCCGCCTGTGTGAAAGGGGCCTAATGGGTGGTAGAGAAAACATTTCTTGCAAATAGCAATTAACACATTTCAGGTGCTGTAATGTGATTAGTCCAAGCAAAATAACAGTACAGTTTAATTATCGGTCAACCTTTAGCTGTGGAACCCTATAGGCTTCTACAGGGCTTGTCTACCTCCTTCTCACAGTCAGGATACACAGAAAGACACACCTTCTAGATTTTTATGGGACTGTACTGCACAGGTGTGGCCAGAGATAGAGGGCTTGCAGTAATGGAAGTTATCAAATACAGAAAGCTGTGGGTATCTCATCTTATGCCTCGTAAACACGCATCGATAGTTGGCCGTGAATTTTCGGCCAACGTCCGATCGGCTGATTTTCGGCTTGTTAGTATGATGCTTTCGACAACCGACTCCGAATTTTCGGCCGAATAAAATCTGGTGTGCAGGCTATAAAATTTTTGTTGGCCGTCAACACAACGGCCAATTTTCCGTCAGTCAGTACAGATTTCGGCAGACATAAATCTGATGAGCAAGACTGGGCATGCTCAGAGAAGAAAAAACACACGGAAAATAAACCAGCACATGACATCACTTCTGCAGTTGGATTTTGTTGGCCGAGAAAATTTGTGTGCAATCTAGAGCACATTTCAACCAACACAACAACACTGGACAAAAGTCGGCCGATCGGTCGACCAACTATCGATGCGTGTGTACGAGGCATTAGTAAGAGTCCATGCACACTGGCAAAAAAAATGCTGCTTCCGCAGGGGTTTTTGTGCTTTGCCTGTAGAAGCATCTCACTGTTATCCTATGTTTCTATACACATTAGGACGATTAGAGGCATCTTTTTTTTAGCATTTAGAGGCAGAAAAAAAAAAAACCCTGCTGGTTTGCGATTTTGAGTGGAGCTTTCTGGCTGAAAAAATGCTACACACTCCTAAACTCCCCTGAACATGTGTACAAAAATGCTTTATTTGAGTGTTTTGTTCTTCCATTTTATTAAATATGAAATAAAACCACCTTAGGGTCATGGAACCCCATGGGTAAAAAAAGAGGGGGTTATGATGGCATGTATACACCATCAAAAAACATTAAGTTGTCAATTTAGACGTGGATCTAAGTACCAAATATACATGAGAAAAAGAAGGCGGCTACAAGAAGAAAGCCAAAAAGAAGGTACCTTGAAAGATCCAAATAATGTTGCAAAACAGTAATTTATTGAAGGAAAACCAGCAATTAGACATACATTGTCTGGGAAACAATCTCCTCCATACAACTGTATAAAAACATGTAAAAACAAGAAGCACATGCTAGGAAGTCCAGACTCTAAAGTGCAATATAGAACTGTCAAGTTGCCGAGTGGCCATGTTCAGTATCCACTACCCCTGTGAAGATCACAGCGGAACAATAGTGGTATAACTGGATAGGGCCAAATCGGCACAGAGCAACAATACAACATCTATGTATGTTCAGACAGCTGCAGAGTGGCCGTGTTCAGTATCCACTACCCCTGTGAAGATCACAGCGGATCAATAGAGGTATAGCTGGATAAGGCCAAATTGGCACTGAACAATAATACATCAATGTGTGTAAAGACAGCAATGACAATAAGGATGGAACTAAAGGAGGCGATCACCTGAAAAGTAATAATAAGTTAGTAAACCATGCTGATGATACAGCTGAAGGTGTGGGGGAGACAAGGGATGGCTAAACAGAGCTATTAGGCTGCATATTCAGAGTAAATAAATCAGTCACCTAGAGAGAGCCTGGAAGGCTGTAGAATATATAGTGACCTGAAATCTGGGAAATTAACAGAGATGTATAGTAAGTAAGTAGAACTACTTCACTACTGTACTTAACCACTTAAGCCCCGGGAAGATTTTACCCCCTTCCTGGCCAGGGGGTTTTTTGCAATTTTTTACTGCGTGATTTTAACGGACAATTGCGCGGTTGTGCGATGGTGTACCTAAACGAATTTAAAGTCCTTTTTTTTCCCACAAACAGAGCTTTCTTTTGGTGATATTTGATCACCTGTGCGATTTTTACTTTT
Organism: Pelophylax lessonae; assembly: GCF_965119305.1. NCBI lineage: Eukaryota > Metazoa > Chordata > Amphibia > Anura > Ranidae > Pelophylax > Pelophylax lessonae. The sequence continues at coordinate 517,553,373 of NC_138770.1, read as the reverse complement.
TGCGCTATAAACAAAAAAAGAGCTTAAATTTTGCAAAAATAACATCATTTTTCACATTTTTTTATATGAAATTCCCCCCCAAAAAAATGTAAAAATCAAAATTTTTTAACATTTTTGGCCAATTTGTTTTATGCTACCTATGTTTGGTAAAAAAAATTGCAAAAAGCGTATTTTGATTGGTTTGCGCAAAAGTTATTGCGTTTACTAACTAAGGGAAAGATTTCGGTCATTTTTGGTGTTTTTCTTTTTTAACGCGTAATGGCGGTGATCTGCGATTTTTTTTTACGGTACTGCGACATTGCGGCGGACAGATCGGACCCTTGACTGACATTTTTGACACTTTTGGAGTTACCAGTGACATTACTGCAGTAATCAGTGCTATACATATGCACTTTTACTGCAAAATGACACTGGCAGGGAAGGGGTTAACTTTATTGGGGAGGGAGGGGTTAAGTGTGTCCCTAGGGGCGTTTACTGTGATTGGCTGTGGCTACTAGTGTAGGAACAGTGATCAACGGTCCTACATAGTAGAACCGTATGATCACTGTTTCTACACAGGGGAGAATGAAAGGCGGCTTGTTTACATCAGCCGCCTGACTTCCTCCCTCTGAAACGACGATTGGCGAGTGACCGGCGGACATCGGGTCCGCCGGACACACGTACTGACTTCCCTGTGAACGAGCCGCGGCGGGCTCACAAGGAAGTGACAGGCAAGCGACCTATATCTACGTCACTTTGCCTGGCCGGGGCTGACTGCCGCAGTAAATAGTCGTGCGGTGGTCGGCAACTGGTTAAGTACCGAAAGGCGGTATCTGTACTTTCGTAGAGTAGAATTTTTTTCTCCTACTTCCACTTTTACTTCACTACATTTTTTCGATGATTTCAATACTTCTACTCCGATATTTTTTTTTTGTGCTGCATAGTTACTCGTTACAATTATAAAAATTACCACTGCCAGAACAGTAGATGGCAGGTTTCATGAAGCTCAAAACGTGTATTATCAGCGCATATGAAAATAAATGCTACTGTATGTATAAATAAAAGATACATTTGAAATAATAAAAAACAATATGATGTTCAAACTTTTGACTTCTTTCTTTAATAACTACATAACACAGTACTTGTACTTTTACTTTCAGTACTTGAGTAGCATTTTTTTTTCAAAACTACTGGTACTTTTACTTTCAGTACTTGAGTAGAAAACTTTTTTTAAAAAAAAATACTTGCAATACTTAAGTACAAAAAATGTTGAATACTTTAGTACTTCTACTAAAGTCACTTTTTGATCGAGCACTTCCACTTCTACTCAAGTCACTTTTTGATCGAGCACTTGTACTTTTACTCAAGTATGGGTTTTGAGTACTTTATACAACTCTGGAAATGAAAATATGTAGCCAAGTAAAAAGACTGCACAATCCATAGCAATAAATGAATGAGACACTGCATAGTTAAGAGCCTAGACGGGTGTGGGGCTGTAACAGTCTCTGGAGTGGATAGCAAGTTGAAAATAACCAGGCATAGGAGACACACAGTCCGCTTCAATATAGATGGAAAGTAGTGTTGGAGGACAAAGCAGGCATCCACATGAGGATAGTTACACACTGTGAGTTCTGACTCCTTATCATGTGCTTCTTGTTTTCACATGTTTTTACACACAGTTGTATGGTGGAGGTTGTACGATTTATGCCTAATTGCTGGTTTTCAATCAATAAATTACTGTTTTGGCAACATTATTTGGATCTTTCAAGGTACCTTCTTTTTGGCTTTCTTCCTGTAGCCTGCTTCTTTTTTTGCCATTTTATTAAGCCCAGTGTAAGTATGAATCTTTAACCACTTCAGCCCAGGAATTTTTTACCCCCTCCCTGACCAGGCCCTATTTTGCGATTCGGCGCTGGGTTACTTTAAAGAATAATTGCGCGGTCGTGCGGCGCTGTACCCAAACAAAATGTATGTCCTTTTTTTCCCACAAATAGAGCTTTTTTTGTTGGCATTTGATCACCTGTGCAATTTAAATTTTTTGCGCTATAAACAAAAAAGAGCGACAATTGTAAAAAAAAATATATATATATATATATTTTTCACATTCTGCTATAGGACATCCCCCCCCAAAAAAATTTAAAAATCAAACTTTTTTAACATTTTAGGCCAATTTGTTTTCTGCTACATATTTTTGTAAAAAAAAAAAAAAAAAAATCGCAATAAGCGTATTTTGTTTGGTTTGTGCAAAAGTTATCGCATCTACTAACTACGGGAAAGATTTATGTCATTTTTTTTTTTATTTTTTACTAGTAATGGCGGCGATCTGCGTTTTTTTGCGGGACTGCGACATTACGGCAGACAGATCTGACCTCTAACTGACATTTTTGACACTTTTGGGTGTACCAGTGAAATTATTACAGTAATCAGTGCTAAAAATATGCACTGTTACTGTAATAATGCAATTGGCAGGGAAGGTTTTAACCCTGTGCGTGATCAAAGGGGTTAATGTATGCCTATATGCTTACTAACTGTGTGGGGAGGGGTTCTGTGACAGACACAGAGATAGCAGCTTAGCTGAAACTGCTGATCTGTCCCTGCCTGTCTGAGAGAAGATCCGCCTGCTTTGTTTACAAAAGCAGGTGGGTCTTCTCTCTGTTTCCCGGGCGATCGGGGGAGGAAGGCGGCAATCGCCGCCTCTCCTCCCGCTGCCCGCCTCCCGCCGTCTAAACAGTGCACCGCCGAAATCACATGCACTCCAGTCATGTAGTACTACGTGACTTGATGCAGGGGAGCCGCACTGCCGCAGTAATATTACTGTTGGCAGTTGGCAAGCGGTAAAGGGGGATGATGGGATCTGTTCAGCGGAGGAGTGCAAAAAGAGCAAGTGCACTTTGTCTGACAGAGGATATATTCTTTAAGTCTTTCAACAGACTGCCCATAATAATTTTACATTTACTTATCCAAGAGTGATGGTAGATGATAAAAAAACCTGAGGGTTAAAACAGATTTATATAGAGGCTCCCTGATCACAGACATGCCCTGCATTTGTTTACTGAGATCTGTAGTCAATGACATCCTGCAAAAATCCATAACTGGACCAAATCATAAAATAGCACCTAGATTTTTATTGCCAATATTTTTACACAGCTATAAACAAAATATATTATCATGACATATATTACTCTGCTGCTGACCTAGCTGGTGAATGTGATATTTCTGACATAAAGAGTTTGCATATCCAGCTAAGACATCAGTTATCTACAACACTACAGTTTGTTCTTTTCTGATGCTAGGTATAGAATTAACACTGACTGCACAACAGCTGCCACTTCTGATAGCAGGGACATGTCATCCACATCCTTGGCTTACGACTTATGGGCCATACACACTATTAAGATTTTCTGAGGACTTTTTCCTTTAGACTTACCAAAACCATATAATATGAGGTCAAACCTAAACACTTTCAATTTGTATGCAATCTGGCAGGCCCTTGCACTACATAGAAAAGGTAAATCTGAAGGAAAAAGTCTTCAGAAAATCTTATAGTGTGTATGGCCCTTTAATCAGGTTAGAAGTTTCATCCTAGTTGGGTGCATAATGAGCCCTCATTAAGTAGTAAAGCAATATGTCAGCTTAGATATCTTTTCATACACCTCTGATTCACAACTGTGCAAAATGAATCACAGAAAATTTTCTATACCAAAGCATAAAGTCCTGTGGCGGCTGGTGCATATGGGGCGCAGGGGTGCCGCCCCCCCTATCCAAGTGTCCGGCCCCCTAATCTACATGCGGGGCGCCGGACGCATGGAGTTCAATGTTTTTTTTTTTTTTTTTTCGGAAGCACGTGATTAGAGCCAGAGGCTCTAATAGGCTTCAGAAAAGGGTGGGCTCGGGGCGCAGAGCACTGCGCCCTGAGCCCACCCATTTGTTTGACAATAGCAAATGAATATTCGCTATTGTCACATGGATCCTCCTCCTGGCCAATCAGCAAGCCGGTCTGAGACCCGATTGGCCGAAAGGCGAACCCATGCCATTGGCCATGGAGGAGGAGGACCTGAGGAGATGCGGGGAGACACGGGGAACTGAGGACTGAGGGGAAGCCGCCGCTGCATGACTCTGATCGTACGAAGGGCTCTGTGTATGGTCTCTTGCAGGTGGCAATGCTAGGGTGTGCGGGCTGGTGTGGTCCAGGAGGGTGTGATCTGGGGGGTGTGGTCCGGTCCGTCCCACTGCCACCCCCTGGCCCATGGAGCACCAGCCGCCACTGATAAAGTCATTAAAAATGAAAATGAAGTAGGTAGTTTTAAAACAAAATGGTCCAGCTCATTTTGGAAAGCAGTGATTTTTTTTCCAGTTTTAGAGCAGTTAAGTTGAAAGTAAATACTGTATGCAATGAGGAAAACATAATACCACTATGCACTGTTTAACTAATGCAGCTGCTGGTGTTTCCACCAATCTAACCCCCATTATTTGTTTCTGGTTTCAGTCACACAAGTACATCCATGAAGCAGTCTGAAGCTTCTGTCCTGACTGTCGCTGATCTTGCAGACCTGTTCACCGAAGAGAGAGAGCTTGAGTAATGTTTTTTGTGGACATATGGTGGTATGGTGCCCTGAAGGGCATTTTCCAATGAGGCTGTAACTTTCCTATAGTTAATTTCTTTAGAATGCACACGGGACCATTGATGATAAAATTATTAGATATATGACAGGTGTATTTTATTCTCTACAGATTCCTGTTTAATGTGTTTGTACTGGTTAAAAAAAAAAGTGTAAAAAAAAAAAAAACTTTCATCTTGTAGCAATATTTTCTATTTCACAGGCCTTATTTGTACCTTTAGTCTATAACTTTTAACATAATTCTTCAACGCTGATTCTGCTCTATGTTCCCTTATAACATATGGTAAATTAGTTGAAGACCACTGGTGCCATGTGGAATTATTATTATATCTAATCAACTGAGTTTAGAACTGAGCAACACCATTCTTGATTTCGCATTTTAGCAGAATCAAGGGATCTGTCTCTTCCCCCCCCCCCCCCCTTTTCACCCACTGTGCATCCACCATTATTGGCAGTGTAGCTGCTATGTGTTTTTGAACAGGAATAGTTGACTTGTTGACAAGAAAGAATTCTCTGATGAACAAGTTTTCTACGAATGTTTGAATAAAAATCCATCCGTGGGTGGCCAGCTGTACAATTTTGCATCTCCATGACAGGAAGAAAAGGGAAATGTCCCCAGTAGGACACAGGCATACAAATTGATTAGTAGGAGATTTAAGTCTTCCTTATTTTATCCAAAACAAAAACAAAAAAAAATGTAGCTATACATGCACTTTAAGTGCCGGTTCACACTAGGGCGACCTGTGAGGCGACCTGGTCGCCTCACAGGTCGCCTCCCATAGGGAAGCTGCGGACCCGTTCTAATAGGAGCGACACAAGTCGCTCCGACCTAGAAAAAGGTTCCGGAGCTTCTTTGGGGCGACCCGGAGGCGACCGCCATAGACTTCAATGTTATGAAGTCCGTGGCGGCCGCTCCGAGGTCGCGGCGCGCTGCTCGCACCGCGACCTCGGAGGTCGTGGTGCGAAGTAGCGTCGCTGCAATGTGAACCGGCGCTAAGGCTCCATTCACACTAACGTGACTTGTCAGGCGACTTGTCAACCTGACAAGTCGCGGTCCATTGACTGCTACAGGACCCGTTCTAATAGGAGCGACACAAGTCGCTCCGACTTAGAAAAAGGGTCCTGTTCTACTTCGGGGCGACCTCGGAGCGACTTGCATAGACATTCATTATATGAAGTCTGTGCAAGTCGCGCCGAAGTCGCGGTGCACGGGACTTCAGAAGTCGCCCCCCAAGTAGTAGAGTCATGCCGCTGCAGTGTGAACGCGGGCTAAATCTTCTGGAGGGTCCCTCTGTAAGTGCTTAACTCTGCTTTTAGTTGTATGGCGTCAATTCTATTAATCTAATTTTACTGTAAACCCACCTTTAAGTGTGCTTCACAAGAGTAAACCAAATGGTACCTGAAAAGTATAGCCTGGGTAGAAGGAGAAAAAAACATTATGGAGCAAGGCATACGCCATATTGGCTTTGGACTATTTAAAATGACATAGTCAAATATAGTTTGCAACCGATTTTTTAGCTAGTTGCAAAATCTGTTACACCCTGTTGTGGGCGTGATTTATAAATTTTAGGGGTCATGAAATCTGTCACCAGAATGGGTCTCATAAATTGTGAATATTACATGCTTTCTGTTGTCCAGAATTCTTATCATATTTTCACCTTTCCCTACAGGAATACAGCATTTATTCTTCCTTTACAGCACCCGTATTACAAGTAAAAATAAAAATACCAGTTACTGAGACCATTAATGCTAAATAATACCTGCGCTCCAAGTGTAATATTTTTTATGTTTGCAATTAAATTGTTATTTGTATTCAATATTTTGGTAAAGTGACTACTTAAAAATAAATTCCAGCCTTGGCATTTTTTTTTTAATGTGTCTGCTTCCCTTCTTTTAAGAACTCCCCTTGTTCTTTTGTTTCAGATGTACTGAGTTTCTCATAGTCTCCTTTTAAACTTTGCATTTACCACTATGGTGCCATGTCACTTCTGGGTGACACTGCTCCCTCTGCTTGACTGCCTGGCACTATGGCTATACAGACTCCCCTGACATTCTGCCTACTCTAATAATAATTGTGGGGGCTTTTCTCTCCCCTATCTTCACATTTTCTCCTGACCATAAACTAACTTGCCAAGATTGCTTTTAGCAAATACCATACATCAGCCTCCTGAGTATGTGGGGGATAAGGGCTTATGAGAAATGTAGGAAGGGTACTACATATGAAGAGAGCAATATAGTGTGCTTTAAAACAGTATTAAAATGCCAGAAAAAGAAAAAAGAATGGGCCCCCCTGCAGGTTTAAGTCATAATGTACTAGTTTGCACCGCATACTAGCACATTATGACAGACTTTCCTGTACACTGAGCCCTCCAATGCAGTGCTGTCACAGCTCCCCGATGCTGCCATCTTCACTCATTTTCCTTCGCAGGCTCAGGCTGTGTGAGTGGCCAGAGCCGCAATGAGGTCACTCCTGCACATGTGCGCAATAGCTCAGGACTTTGGCACAGAGCTCTGAAGCTCCGATGCATTATGCCGTCCCCTCAGAGCGCAAGCTGCGGTAACGTCACCAGCTGTATGTTGTGTGAATATCTACTAGACAGTGCAAGTTTAGGAGATATTCACTGTACCTACAGGTATGCATTATTGTACGGTTATGGCTAAGTGAACATAGTTTCGTGAAACGCGTCAACTGTTTTTTACCCTCCTGTCTCTGGTTTGTCGTTTTGGATTTTATGGATTTTCAATAAAAGGTTTTTATCATCTACTATCACTCTCAAGTTGGTGTGCGGTAATTATATGCATTATTATAGGCTTTCCTGTAAGTACAAGCCCAAAAGTGGAGTTTACTTTCACTAAGATACTCTCCCACCAGCCCAACATGTACCAAACCTGTGAAGGGGAAAGTAAGCCATCACAGCTAAGTAAAAAGCATTTATCTTGGACATTACATGGAGATATTGAAAAAAAACACAGCTTCTAATGCATGACCATTTACAATGCATATATAAATAGTGCTTACATCTTAGCTTTAACAACCAAAAAAAAAAACTCCTAAAGCTGCATCCATGTACCCTTAGCAGCTTTCAGTCCCCCCAGTCTGCCTAAATGCCAGGCTTTTTTGATTGGGTAGAGCTTAGGTATTTCCTGGTAAAAGCTGGCGCTCCCCTATCCAACTTACACACACTCCTGTTGGCCAGTGTGGCAGCCATTACAGTATGTACACTCAGCAGCCGGGCTCCTAGAGTGCCAGGAAATGTTGGCACTTTGCCCATCCAGCAATGCCCAGCATTTTAGCTGAGGGGGCACTGCATCTAAAACTTTTTACTTAATTGTCTACTACAGTGTGGAGAGTCTGTGTTCTTGCTGAAGAGATTCCCACCACTTCCTTTTCCACCTGACATCTAGTACATGTACAGAAAGGAAAGGGAAATCTCTTTAATGAGAAACAAAGCAATATAAAAAAATAATAATAATATATAGGTTGTGACACTTCCTACTATTTTAGAACAATTGCTTTTAGTGCTGTCTGTAGAGATTTCTTTTCCATTCATGTCTGAGCACACTTTAATTTTTTTTTGTCTATTAGTCTTTTGAAGAGACTAGTCCGCAGATTCTTTAGATTAATGTTTATTGCTGGTCAAATAACACTGCAATGCTGTACTAGGCCATTCAAACCTTGTTCAAACACGGCACCATCTGAATGTGTATGTAGCACTGCCCCCAAGGTAGCTGCTGAGTGTGGATGCCCCTGGGTTACCCATAGCAACAGTCTGTAAAACATATCACTTTAAGACTAGGCTCCGAAAATGAACAGTCCAGGGGATTTGGCTTTTGTGTTTTATTTTAGAACTTGGATGGGAGAAGGGATAAGTGCGACACTCCAACTTGAACTATGCACAATTTCTGAGGACAACTGACTAGTGTGTGCGGCAAGGCCGCTGCTTCACCTTGCCACTGAAGTGAAGTAGAAGATATGTTCCTGACTGAATTTCTCTTCAGAGTCCTGACTTGGCTCCCCCTTTCTTACTTCCTGTGCATGCTAGCCCCTTGTCCACTGACTCTCCACTAGAGCGGTCCCCTTCCTGGGCAGACCCCTGGCAAGCTTCCCGGTACTCACGGACACTCTTTTTCCCTGGGTTGCTCTGCCTTCAGCTCTACTCATCAGTATCTTGGACCTCCTAGCTCAGCATCACACACTTGGTCCACCAGGCCGACTGCCTGTGACCACCTTCCTTGCTGACAGGAGGAGAGACAGCTGTCACCCTCCTCCTGGGACCTGGCTTCCCGCCCAAGACTCCCTGTCACATGTGTCCCTGGTTTGTATGACCAATCTCAGGATGCACCACTCCTGTGCCAACCCTCTGGGACAGCCACAAAAGCCTGTGTGTCATTGGCTGGGTTTCCTCCACTGTCCAACATGCTCCCCTATTGGATACAGTGGGGACACTCCCTCAGACCCAATGAATCACACACAGACACATGCAACAGGCAAAACTAACAATCAGGCTCCCCCGTGAAGCAGGCACGGCAAATGATGCTTTTACCTAGAACCTAATAATAGTAATAACGGCAAGGCTTTTTCCTCCGCCCCGGGAACTATCAATAACTCCTTAAATCCATTTTGTGAAACAAATCTGTAAGAGTAGATAAAAGGAGAGGGGGTAGGGAATTTGGCGGTGCCTAAGTAGGTAATGGATGTTTGAAAGATTGGGCTAAAAGTGTGGTCAAGGATGGTGTATGGGTAGTCTATGTGTACTCAAAAAATATTAAAGTAGTAAATATATATATATACACACAATAAACCAAGCTGTTGCTAATTCAAACCAAAATCACATGTAAATATGATAAACAGACATGTAATTATAAAGTGCTTAGTGGTGTAATCTAATAAATCAATCTCTCAATAAAGTGATCCAGTGCTCAGCTATGTTGATGAGCAGCTGTTCAAAAGGTATTGTTTCTGGAGGGCGCTCCCACTGTAGCTTTTATTTCACAGAGCAACGGACCAGCCTGCATGGAATTCCTCTTTTGGATTATATGGCAGGAAACTCAGAGGGAGATCTCTGGGGCTTAACAAATGGATCTATAGTTTTGGGGTTGAGCTTATTCCTTGATTTTGCTTAAACTCCACTGGCTGGGCTTGTAGAAGAAGAAGATGATGGTGATGTGCTTTTACATTGCAGAAAGTAAGGAAAAATATCCCAATAGGGAGATAGAGGGTGATAAAAAAAATGTCAAAAGTGCATAAAACTTTGTTAAGGTGTTAATGAGCCTTGGTCTCCAATGTCTGAACATCCAACATACTTTTCAAAATTGAACCATTAGGGCTCTTTCACACAGGCCGTGCCCGTTTTTTTGGCAGATCTGAACGGTCCCCCCATGCATCCCTATGGGGCATCGGATGTCAGCGGAGACATGTCCGCTGACATCTGATCCGTCAAATCTGGATGCATGGAAACCCTATTTTCCATCCGTCCAGCGGATGGGATCAGATGAGAACGAACCGACGGTCTGTTCCCATCCGATTTCCCCCATAGAGATGCATGGGGAACAGACAGCTGTGTCTCCGCACACAGCGCGGAGACACAGCTGTCATTCTCCTGCTCAGCGGGGGATCAGCGGATCGATCCCCCCCTGAGAAAAACGGACTCCGTCCGACGGACGGAGTGTGTGAAAGGGGCCTTATGGAATATTCCATGCAGGATTATTTAGTTTGAATAGATCTCTTTAAACAGAAATATTGTATACTAATATGTTTTTTTTTCCCATAATTTTTTTTATTAAAGGCATAAAGATAAGTGTATACATAGCAAACATTACACAGCATTATTCATTAAAGGTCAATCACATGCGAATGTGCCTACAGACCACCGATGGCTTGCAAGCCACAGAATATAACAAAGATAATGGTACAATAAATCCACGGCTTTATATAAACAACATTATTTGTTAAGCAGAGAAATTCAGCAATCATTTTTCAATTTTATTTAAACTTTGTGTTCTGTTAGATGTATTTTTTTTTTCTTGTTCTATGAAATCATTCTATTTTCCTGCTGAAATTTCCACTCTATTGATATTGTACACAGGATTTTCTAATGAAATGTATTATTGCACAACTGTTTTTTTTTCTTGTTTTCCATAGGTCGGAGCAGATTTTCCTTTTGTTTTTTTTAGGTTTTTATTGCTTATTATGTGGGATTTTTTATTCCTATCATCTCCAGTTCTCAAAACATCCAAACGCCTTTCTGCTTGAATAGTTTTTTGTTTCTTAACCTCCCTGGCGGTATAATTATGTCAGGAATTATGTACCAAAAGCGGTACAATTGTTTTCATGGAAATTTGGCATTATGTATTATAGGCCTACAATTCTTAGTAATTACTGACTTAAACCTGACCAAAACAAGACTCTAGTAGACATCCCAGGTGTGATAAATTTGAAACACAAACGCGTGAATTATAATCGAATCAATAATATTATTTTATTATTTAATATATAATATATATAATAAAATTATATTATTGATTAGATTATAATTCATGCATTATATATAGATATATGTGTGTGTGTATATATATATATATATATATATATATATATATATATATATATATATATATATATTATATAACGCATGAATTATAATTGAATCAATAATATAATTTTATATATATATATATATATATATATATATATATATATATATATATATATGTGTGTGTGTGTGTGTGTGTGTGTGTGTGTGTATATATATATATATATATATATATATATATATATATATATATATATATATATACACACACATACACATATACACACATATATACACACACACACACTATATATATATATATATATATATATATATATATATATATATATATATATATACACACACACACACACACACACACACACACACACACACACACACACACACACACACACACCGATATATATATATATATATATATATATAATATAATATGTGTTTTGTGCAACGTTTTTTGTTTTTTTTTGAATTTCCCTTCCTAGTTCCGCTCCCATGCAGCATTGCTGCTGCAGGGAACGGAACTAGGAAGTGATCATACCGACGGAGGACGGAGGAGCGGCGGGATTCTCTGCTGGCGATCTCAGCAATGAGAGATCATCGCTGGATCGCCAGGAGAAGGTAAGAGAACACCGCTGCGCTCACTGCACATCCACCCCGAGCGTGACTCGGGGTTACCGCTCCTGATAGAAAAAATCAACCCCGAGTCACGCTCGGGATTACCGCCAAGGTGGTTTAGGGCTCCGTAGGCGGATCCGTGCTGCTCAGCGGGGATCGATCCCCGCTGAGCCGGTGGATGACAGCTCCGTCTCTGCTTGCAGTGCGGAGAGGGAGGTGTCACAGCTCCCGCTGCTCTCTATGGGGGATCGGATGAGAGCGGGCCGCCTGTCCACGCTCATCCGATCCGATCCCTGAACCGATGGAAAAATAGGGTTTCCATCCGTCCAGATTTCACGGACAGGATCGGATGCGGATGTCAGCGGGTGTCAGCGGAGGTGTCTCCGCTGACATCCGCTGATCCATAGAGCTGCATGGAGGATCCGATTAGATCCGCCTAAAAAACTGACAGGCGGATCTGATCAGATCGCCCGTGTGAAAGAGCCCTAAATGTAAAGGATTCTCCTGCATTCCTATTCAGCAAAGGCAGCAAACACAGTTTCAATGCAGAAAGGCTCTGTACAGCAAGTCTATAGCATGAAACACATAAAATACCTGCACAGCCACTAACTAAACTCAGCTCAGTTCTTCCACTTAAAAAAGTTTTTCTGGTATTATGAAATGTTTTAAAAAAAAAATTGTAATAAAATTATTTTTAAAATTCATAAAATTGTTGTTCTGCCACTAAAGTCCATTTTCAAATACAATTTCTTCTCAGCTCAGTTCCTGACTACCAGGATGCCCCCTAATAAGTTTCCCAACACAGGCATTACTTGTACTTTTTTTGGTGTTCAGTCAGCACTCACAGTTTTCACACAGCTGCAGGTTTCCACAGCAAAGAGAGACCTGAACATTAGGCAGCTTGCATATTTTAAAACCTGTGGACAGCGGAGACTAAAAGGCTGTACACATGGCCTGAATGTCAGGCGGAATTGGCTGGTTCACTAGAAACCTGCTGACATTCGCTTTTGTGTGCGGCAGCCGGTCTGACAGAAGGGGCATGACCGAAAAAGGTCTGCCGATTCAGCTGAGAGCGCTGACCATCGGTGTGTTGAGGGGGGAGGGGGGGCTGTCCCCCTGTCAGAACACTATAGCTCAGTGGGATAGATTGCTGTACTAACATCAGATAGTTAGTAGAGAGGCTCCTCCTGACCCCCCCTTAAATTTTTTTCATTCAGCCAAGCTAAACAGCGCGGATGGATGAATCCCCCAGCCTCCTATAATCTTCTGACAGCCAGCATCCACGGCTGTCAGAATATCCAAAGCGTGACTGCAGGTGACTGGTTGCAGTCACAGTTCAGCCAAAAATGTTCTGCCTGATCCTTTAATTTTCAGATCAAATAATGCTCAATGGTGCCTACAGAGACACCCACAGATCAAATTTTGTCCGGTTCATCAGGAACCAGCCAAAATTCGCTCCATGTATGGCCAGCTTTATAATGAGGGCTGGCTTACAGGTAAGTTGTGGACCTAGGAATAAAGGATTTATCCTACCCAAAACTCTACAAAGCCTCTTGACTCCTGGACATGGAACAAGACTTATTAGGATTTAGACAAAGCAAAGGTTTGTTTTCTCCATATTAGCCATAAACCCTGGAGCCCCCTCCAGGGTATGAGTCACCTGGATGAGAAACCTAGGTGATGAATACACCAGATTTATTAACTTAAAAGTCCTCAGTTTTCCAATATTAATTTTTTTCTAGAAGTACCACTTTTCTTTTCTTCCATTTCAGTTACTCAACCGTATACTGTTTGGCTAGTTGACCTTTGTTCATGAATGGAATGTGTTATGAGCCAACAAGTGATGGATCCAAAGTTCAATGTGGAGCCTCTTTTTCACTTAAACCTCGCAATCACAAGTTGAGAGACCCCTCTTCTTGTTCACTTTAGTCAAAAACACAATATAGTTAACTATGCTATCCATCTTGCAATTGATACCAAGGTAAACCATTGGGTTCACAAGGGCATTGTTTATGCCAATTCCAAATTATTGAAACACAAGAAGGGAAATGTGCACTGATAAGTTGCAGGAGATGCACTTAGTCCCCGTTCACACTGAGGTGACCTGTGAGGCGACCTGGTCGTCTCACAGGTCGCCGTAGGTCGCCTTCCATAGGGAAGCTGCGGACCCGTTCTAATAGGAGCGACACAAGTCGCTCCGACTTAGAGAAAGGGTCCGGAGCTTCTTTGAGGAGACCCGGAGGCGACCGCCATAGACTTCAATGTTATGAAGTCCGTGGCGGCCGCTCCGAGGTCGCGGCGCGCTGCTCGCACCGCGACCTCGGAGGTCGCCCCTGGAAGTCGGATCGCCCCTATGTGAACGGGGCCTAAAGGAGGCTTGCAAAAAAAAAAAAAAAAAGTGGATACTAAAATATTTTTGATTTTTTTTTTTGCAGCTGTCCTTTAGTGCATCTAGTGGATCTCCTGTAGCTTTATACAGCCAGCTATGTGTATCTGAATATATATATATATATATATATATATATATATATATACATACACACACACACACAGTATCTCACAAAAGTGATTACACCCCTCACATTTTTATAAAAATGTTATTCCATCTTTTTTAATGTGACAACACTGAAGAAATTACACTTTGCTGCAATGTAAAGTAGGGAGTGTACAGCTTATATAACAGTGTAAAATTGTTGTCCCCTCAAAATAACTCAAAACATAGCCATTAATGTCTAAACTGCTGGCAACAAAAGTGAGTACACCCCTAAATGAAAATGTCCAATTTGGGCCCAATTAGCCAATCTCCCTCCCCGGTGTCATGTGACTCGTTAATGTTACAAGGTCTTAGGTGTGAATGGGGAGTAGGTGTGTTCAAGTTGGTAGCCAATTTTTATTAAAAGGCAAAATAAGAAGTCCATAATACAGGTTTCCCACGCATGGGGTTCTTCTCCAGTAAATACAAAACTGAAAATACCAGCCCACCTGGCTCTCTCGTGCAGTTTTTCAGTGGCAGTACCTCTGTACTTTATGCTGGTCCCCAGACCATGGACTCTCTGAAGCGGAAAGCTTCACTCGGGCCTTGGTCCTCAGGCCATCTCCTGTCTCTTCAGACACACACACTCACACATGTGCTCTGGCTGCCACCTGCAGCCACTGATTTCCAGAGAGTATTGGAGTCCTCCTGACTCCCCATGAACATACCTCCTGTCTGTTGGATGAAGCAGTCTCCAACTGGGAGCCCTGATGTCTTCCTAAACCTTCATTATAAGGGCTGCGTGCACCTGAGCACACACCCTGCTGGTCTACCACAAAACCTGGACACAGGGTTGGAGATTCCATCCCACCCAAGACACTGTGGAATCAGGGCCGGACTGGTAATAAAAACCAGCCCTGGAAATAATTTTATACCAGCCCCATAGCATTATTATACCGGGCCAACAGCATAACGCCATTTACGCCAAGAAAATTCCGGTTAAAAGTGGTGAAGGTGGAGCAATCCAGGGGGACCCCAGGAACTCTGGGAATGTGTGTGTGTGTGTGGGGGGAGGGTAATGATATAAGGGGAGCCATCACTGACCCCCCCCCTTCAGACTTGCCTGATGGCGCTGTCCCTGACCTCCTCTCAGGTGCACCGTGCAGGGCTCAGTTAGTCGGCTCCAGCTTGGTGGCTCTAGTTTTATCCTATAGTCTCCTCTCAACAGTCCACATACATATGATTTCTCCTATGACCCCCCATCCCAGCGCCACTCCAACTCTTGATTTCTCTCCAGACTCCCCCTCAGAGACTCACTGCAGGCATTATAAAAAACAAGAAATAGTCAGAGGCTGCAGACATGGTACAAAAGATGGTCAGAGACAGCAGACATGATACAAGAGATGGTCAGAGACTGCAGACATGATACAAGAGATGGCCAGAGACTGCAGACATGATACAAGAGATGGTCAGAGACTGCAGACATGATACAAGAGATGGTCAGAGACTGCAGACATGATACAAGAGATGGTCAGAGACTGCAGACATGATACAAGAAATGTTCAGAGGCAGCAGACATGTTACAAGAGATGGTCAGAGATTGCAGACATGATACAAGAGATGGCCAGAGACTGCAGACATGATACAAGAGATGGTTAGAGACTGAGGACATGATACAAGAGATGATCAGAGACTGCAGACATGATACAAGAGATGATCAGAGGCTGCAGACATGATACAAGAGATGGTCAGAGACTGCAGACATGATACAAGAGATGGTCAGAGACTGCAGACATGAGACAAGAGATGGTCAGAGACTGCAGATATGATACAAGAAATGGCCAGAGACTGCAGACATGATACAAGAGATGATCAGAGACTGCAGACATAATACAAGTAATGGCCAGAGACTGCAGACATGATAAAAGAGATGGTCAGAGACCGCAGACATGATACAAGAGATGGTCAGAGACTGCAGACATGATACAAGAGATGGTCAGAGACTGCAGACACGATACAAGAGATGGCCAGAGACTGTAGACATGATACAAGAGAAGGCCAGAGACTGCAGACATGACACAAGAGATGGTCAGAGACTGCAGACATGATACAAGTAATGGCCAGAGACTGCAGACATGATACATAAGATGGTCAGAGACTGCAGACATGATACAAGAGATGGTCAGAGATTGCAGACATGATACAAGATATGGTCAGAGATTGCAGACATGATACAAGATATGGTCAGAGATTGCAGACATGATACAAGAGATTGTCAGAGGCTGCAGACATGATACAAGAGATGGTCAGAGACTGCAGACATGATACAGGAGATGGTCAGAGATTGCAGACATGATACAAGATATGGTCAGAGATTTCAGACATGATACAAGAGATGGTCAGAGGCTGCAGACATGATACAAGAGATGGTCAGAGGCTGCAGACATGATACAAGAGATGGTCAGAGACTGCAGACATGATACAAGAGATGGTCAGAGGCTGCAGACATGATACAAGAGATTGTCAGAGGCTGCAGACATGATACAAGAGATGGTCAGAGACTGCAGACATGATACAAGAGATCAGTGCAGCCTTCCAGTGCCCACCAAATGCAGCCTCATCCGTGCCCACCAAATAAAGCCTAATCAGTGCCCACACCAAATGCAGCCTCATCTGTGCCCACCAAATGCAGCCTCATCTGTGCCCACCAAATGCAGCCTAATTAGTTCCCACCAAATGCAGCCTCATCCGTGCCCACCAAATGCAGCCTAATCCCTGCCCACCAAATGCAGCTTAATGCGTGCCCACCAAATGCAGCCTAATTAGTTCCCACCAAATGCAGCCTCATCTGTGCCCACCAAATGCAGCCTAATCCCTGCCCACCAAATGCAGCTTAATGCGTGCCCACAAAATGCAGCCTAATCAGTGCCCACCAAATGCAGCCTCATCAATGCCCACCAAATGCAGCCTAATGCGTGCCCACCAAATGCAGCCTCATCCGTGCCCACCAAATGCAGTCTAATTAGTGCCCACCAAATGCAGCCTCATCTGTGCCCACCAAATGCAGCCTCATCCGTGCCCACCAAATGCAGCCTAATTAATGCCCACCAAATGCAGCCTAATTAGTGCCCACCAAATGCAGCCTCATCCGTGCCCATCAAATGCAGCTTAATGCGTGCCCACCAAATGCAGCTTAATGTGTGCCCACCAAATGCAGCCTCATCCGTGCCCACCAAATGCAGCCTTATCCGTGCCCACCAAATGCAGCTTAATGCGTGCCCACCAAATGCAGCCTCATCCGTGCCCACCAAATGCAGCTTAATGTGTGCCCACCAAATGCAGCCTAATCAGTGCCCACCAAATGCAGCTTAATCCATGCCCACCAAATGCAGCCTAATTAGTGCCCACCAAATGCAGCCCCATCCATGCCCACCAAATGCAGCCTCATCAGTGCCCACCAAATGAAGCCTACCTGTGCCTGGATCACATACATCAGCAATCTCCTGCGGTGTCAGGGAGCTTGGATTTGAATTGCCCGGGATGCCACTGTAAGAAAGTCCCGCCTCCAAGACCTGCTCCTATGATCACGTCACACTGATTCAATTTCACAGCATTGAATTAGTGTTCCCCCTATCATAGGAGGTGGTCTAGGAGGCGGGACTTACAGTTCAGACTCAAGCCTTGTGTGTCATACACAAGGAGGGGAGGAGGGAGAAGAGGACTTTGACCCTCCTCCCCTCTGTCTCAGCTCACAGCGCACCCGCTCTTCTGTGCACCCGGCCACCCGCCCAGGATTGGTCCTGGGAACCGCAGCCAGTGGCGGAGCTAGACTTTTAAAACAGGGGTGGCAAAGGGTTGGCAAGGTATTATTTTGGGGGGGTCAATATACAAAGTGTTCAATTACACTAAAAATAAGTTATTTTCCACAAAATGTATATAGATTAAATTAAAGTTGTTATTTTTTTGCGGCAGATCCTCTTCGTCGCGCATTTTTAGTAGTGCAGAGTTACTATAGCGTGCCCCCATTCAATGCAGAGTTACTACAGTGTGCCCCCATTCAATGTAGTGACCAGCGTGCCCCCCATCAATGCACTGACCAGCATGCCCCCCATCAATGTAGTGACCAGCATTCCCCCATCAATGTAGTGACCAGCATGCCCCCCATCAATGTAGTGACCAGCGTACCCCCCATCAATGTAGTGACCAGGTCAGCATCCATCAATGTAGTGACCAGCGTACCCCCCATCAATGCAGTGACCAGCGTGCCCCCCATCAATGCAGTGACCAGCGTGCCGTGTCCCCTTCAATGCAGTGACCAGCATGCCCCCATCAATGTAGTGACCGGCGTGCCCCCCATCAATGCAGTGACCAGCGTGCCCCCCATCAATGTAGTGACCAGCGTACCCCCCATCAATGTAGTGACCAGCATGCCCCCCATCAATGTAGTGACCAGAATGCCCCCCATCAATGTAGTGACCAGCGTACCCCCCCATCAATGTAGTGACCAGCATACCCCCCCATCAATGTAGTGACCAGGCCAGCAGCCATCAGTGTAGTGGCCAGCGTACCCCCCCCATCAATATAGTGACCAGGCCAGCATCCATCAATGTAGTGACCAGCGTACCCCCCATCAATGTAGTGACCAGGCCAGCATCCATCAATGTAGTGACCAGCGTACCCCCCCATCAATGTAGTGACCAGCATGCCGTGTCCCCTTCAATGCAGAGACCAGAGAGACTTACCTAAGGTAAAAGAAGAAGAACACAGCCTGACACATCCATCCCACATGTTCAGTCTGCCCCATGCCCAGCCCGCAGCTAGTTCTCTTGACCGAGCGGTGAGTGCGGCACAGCGAACCAATCACGTTGTGAGTAGCGGCACAGCGAACCAATCCGGTGTGCAGGCACGCGTGATTGGTTAGCTGTGCAGCTGCTGCTCACCGCTCAGTCACAGTCAGGAGAACTAGCTGCAGGCACCCACGCTCTATCGTGTCACTGACCGCAGCAGCTGCCCACAGTCCAAAGCGGCCCCAGGGCAGGCGGCCTACCGGGAAATTTCCCGGTATCCCGCTAGGCCAGTCCGGCCCTGTGTGGAATCTCCCAACTATAGAGCCTCATCCAGGTGTACCGAAATCTGGAGAAAGCTGCACTACACAGCTACACTCTGTAGTCCTGCACGGAGCCATTGTGCACACTCTGTGTCCTTTAAGTTACCGACTTTACAGTGACAGCACCTCATCTTGTCACATACCCCCCCCCTTGTTTCAACCCAGTAGGGGGCGGAACACACCAGCCCGAATTCCTGATCGGGACACCTCTGTGCCAGCTATCAGCTGCATGGGCCCAATCTTTTTCCGGGTGCGTTTCCAGGCACGCCTATCCTGAATCGCAACGGGGTCCTACACTTCTGGATACCCAGTTTTCTTTTATCTATTTCTACCCGAACTCTAGACAGTATTTCTGCTGTTTACTGGTCCACGCTCAGCCCTTCCATCTCAAGAGGTTTGTCCAGCAGTACTATACATGAGCCTTTCATGGATACCGAAAACTAACCAGGACAACCCCAGACCGCAGCAGCAGAAATGCTTTCTATCCGACTGTTATGCAAAGGGATTTATGACATTTTTAACTTTTCTTTCCCCAATAAACTTGGTAACACACTATTTGTTAATGCCATATTCCACACTGGTTTTCACCTTTCAATGTTATAGTCACCAGCGCCAATCAATTGGTCACACTTTACCATGTTACAATTTTTTATATCCTCTGTACTATACTTTAGTGCGTCTCTGGGTACCTCAATTTGTACCTCTTTACAGGTGACAGACAAAATCTCTGCTTCTGCCGCGTCCATATCAGGCCCTTCCTTCTCATGAGGTCTAGCAGGTGAGACAGTATCCGTGCCATTTACTAGTCCCTGCTCAGCCACACCTCGGACCGCACTAGCAGAAGTGTTCTCTGTCACCGCATCAGGCGGAGAGACCTCTGATATCTCCTCAAGCTCTCCATAGTGCCTTCCATTCCAAACAGTACCTGGAAGCTCTTTAAAAGGGAACTGTGAGATCACTTGCTACAGTTAAAAGCACTGTACCAACCAGTTCCACTGGTGATTTAGGTTAGTCAGCACAGCTTGTACTACCTGGCTCCACCCATGGGTACTTCATGATACCAACATATCTGACTGGAATGGAGACACCCAGGTATACAAGGAATGTGCTTTTATCAGTTCAAGCAGTTCCAATAACACACTTGTCATTTCAATGCACTCTGCATCGATATGCAACACCTTTTTAGGGACTTTTCCCTCACCATAGACGTGGAGGGGCTCGTCAACTGCAGCCTGAGAGGTCCCACGCAGGGGTTCTTCTCCAGTAAATACAAAACTGAAAATACCAGCCCACCTGGCTCTCTCGCTCTCGTGCAGTTTTTCAGTGGCAGTACCTCTGTACTTTATGCTAGTCCCCAGACCATGGACTCTCTGAAGCGGAAAGCTTCACTGTGGCCTTGGTTCTCAGGCCGTCTCCTGTCTATTCAGACACACACACACACACACAAATGTGCTCTGGCTGCCACCTGCAGCCACTGACTCCCAAAGAGTATTGGAGTCCTCCTGACTCCCCATGAACAGACCTCCTGTCTGTTGGATGAAGCAGTCTCCAACTGGGAGCCCTGATGCCTTCCTAAACCTTCATTATAAGGGCTGCGTGCACCTGAGCACACACCCTGCTGGTCTTCCACAAAACCTGGACACAGGGTTGGAGATTCCATCCCACCCAAGACACCGTGGAACCTCCCAACTACAGAGCCCCATCCAGGTGTACCAAAAGCAGTCTTCTCCACTCCACAGCTACACTCTGTAGTCCTGCACGGAGCCATTGTGCACACTCTGTGTCCTTTAAGTTACCAATTTTACAGTGACAGCAAATCATCCTGTCACTATATATCTATCTATATATATATATATATATATATATATATACACAGTGCATTGCGAAAGTATTCGCCCCCCCCTGCACTTTTCGACCTTTTGCCACATTTCAGGCTTCAAACATAAAGATATAAAACTGTAATTTTTTGTGAAGAATCAACAAGAAGTGGAACGAAATTTATTGGATATTTCAAACTTTGTTAACAAATAAAAAACTGAAAAATTGGGCGTGCAAAATTATTCAGCCCCTTTTACTTTCGGTGCAGCAAACACTCTCCAGAAGTTCAGTGAGGATCTCTGAATGATCCAATGTTGACCTAAATGACTAATGATGATAAATAGAATCCACCTGTGTGTAATCAAGTCTTCGTATAAATGCACCTGCACTGTGATAGTCTCAGAGGTCCGTTTAAAGCGCAGAGAGCATCATGAAGAACAAAGAACACACCAGGCAGGTCTGAGATACTGTTGTGGAGAAGTTTAAAGCCGTTTTGGATACAAAAAAGATTTCCCAAGCTTTAACTGCTTCCCATCCGCGCTACAGCCTATATAAGGCTGCAGCGCGGACTCGAATTTTCGGGAGGCCATTTTTAAATGGCCTCCAGTGACACGCCCCCCGCGCGCTCCCACGAGCGCGCATCGGGGAGAATCTGTGTCGGCCGTGTCCCTTGGACACAGCCGATCACAGATCGTGGTGAATGGCCAATCACAGCGGCCATTCACCACATGATCGGGCCGTCCAATGAGCGATGATCTCATATGTAAACATATGAGATCATCTCTCATTGCCGGCGCTCCTTCCTCACACGGAGCCTGCAGTGTGAGGAAGGAGGGGGAGCCTCACAGCGCCGGGGACACAGAGACATGTAATCAGGGCACTGATCACCAGTGCCCTGATTTCTAAAAGGTAAAAAAACATACACAGTGCCCCCCCATCAGTGCCCACAGTGCCCACCATCAGTGTCCCCCATCAATGCCCACAATCAGTGCCCATAGTGCTGCCAGTCAGTGCCCATCAGTGCCTGCTCATCTAGGCACTGATAAGCACTGACTGGCAGCACTATGGGCACTGAGTGTGCGCACTGATGGTGCTGCCCATCAGTGCCGCCCATCAGTGCTCATCAGTGCCACCCGTCAGTGTCTATCAGTGCCATCCGCCAGTGCCCATCAGTGCCGCCTCTCAGTGCCCATCAGTGCCACCCGTCAGTGCCGCCTCTCAGTGCCCAACAGTGCCACCTCTCAGTGCCCAGCAGTGCCGCCTATCAGTGCTCATCAGTGCCGCCTATCAGTGCCACCTATCAATGCCGCCTATCAGTGCTCATCATTGCGGCATATTAGTACCTCCTCATCAGTGCCCATAAGTGCCACCTCATCAGTGCCCATAAGTGCCACCTCATCAGTGCCTATCAGTGCAGCCTATCAGTGCCCATCAGTGCCGCCTCATCAGCTCACATCAGTGAAGGAGAAAAATTTATTTTCAAAATTTACTCGCAGAAAATAAGAAAAACTTTTTTTTTTTTCCAAATTTTCTGTCTTTATTCTTTTTTTTTGTAAAAAATAAAAAACCCAGAGATGATTACATACCACCAAAAAAAAGCTCTATTTGTGTGAAAAAAATGATAAAAATTTCATATGGGTACAGTGTAGCATGACCGCGCAATTGTCAGTCAAAGTGTGACAGCACTGAAAGCTGAAAATTGGCCTGGATGGGAAGGGTGTTTAAGTGCACAGTAGGCAAGTGGTTAAACATCCCAAGGAGCACTGTGCAAGCGATAATATTGAAATAAAAGGAGTATCAGACCACTGCACATCTACGAAGACCTGGCCTTCCCTCTAAACTTTCAGCTCATACAAGTAGAAGACTGATCAGAGATGCAGCCAAGAGGCCCATGATCACTCTGGATGAACTGCAAAGATCTACAGCTGAGGTGGGAGACTCTGTCCATAGGACAACAATCAGTCTTATACTGCGCAAATCTGGCCTTTATGGAAGAGTGGCAAGAAGAAAGCCATTTCTTAAAGATATCCATAAAAAGTGTTGTTTAAAGTTTGCCACAAGCCACCTGGGAGACACACCAAACATGTGGAAGAAGGTGCTCTGGTCAGAAGAAATCAAACTTTTTGGCAACAATGCAAAACGTTATGTTTGGCGTAAAAGCAACACAGCTCATCACCCTGAACACACCATCCCCACTGTCAAACATGGTGGTGGCAGCATCATGGTCTGGGCCTGCTTTTCTTCAGCAGGGACAGGGAAGATGGTTAGAATTGATAGGAAGATGGATGGAGCCAAATACAGGACCATTCTGGAAGAAAACCTGATGGAGTCTGCAAAAGACCTGCAAAAGACCTGAGACTGGGACGGAGATTTGTCTTCCAACAAGACAATGATCCAAAACATAAAGCAAAGTCTACAATGGAATGGTTCACAAATAAACATATCCAGGTGTTAGAATGGC
This sequence comes from Pelophylax lessonae, assembly GCF_965119305.1. Taxonomy (NCBI): domain Eukaryota; kingdom Metazoa; phylum Chordata; class Amphibia; order Anura; family Ranidae; genus Pelophylax; species Pelophylax lessonae. The sequence continues at coordinate 517,529,747 of NC_138770.1, read as the reverse complement.
CAAGTCAAAGTCCAGACCTGAATCCAACTGAGAATCTGTGGAATGAACTGAAAACTGCTGTTCACAAACGCTCTCCATCCAACCTCACTGAGCTCGAGCTGTTTTGCAAGGAGGAATGGGCAAAAATGTCTCTTGATGTGAAAAACTGATAAAGACATACCCCAAGCGACTTACAGCTGTAATTGCAGCAAAAGGTGGCGCTACAAAGTATTAACTTAAGGGGGCTGAATAATTTTGCACGCCCAGTTTTTCAGTTTTTATTTGTTAAAAAAGTTTGAAAAATCTAATAAATTTCATTCCACTTCATAATTGTGTCCCACTTGTTGTTGATTCTTCACAAAAAATTACAGTTTTAAATCTTTATGTTTGAAGCCTGAAATGTGGCAAAAGGACAAAAAGTTCAAGAGGGCCGAATACTTTCGCAATGCACTGTACATATATATATATATATATATATATATATATATATATATATATATATATATATATATATATATATGTATGTATATATATATATAGCAATATCAATTATGATTTTAGAATAATCATCTGTAACACACACTGTCAGCACAGACAGGTATGTTCATAGGATTTATTCTATACAGTATCACTCTTCAAGAGACAGGTTCTTTGTTAGCTTGTAGGTCACAGTTGGTGCAAATAAAATATTTACAGAAAAAAAGGTGTTTCAAAGAAATAGAGACATAATTCAGCAATAGAAAAATAAGGTAGAATTGAGGAGAAAGAATACTTGCAGTCAATGTCCTGGGGTTATCAGAGTTCAGTTGATGAGCCAGGTGGTATCGGTTCTCAAATTTGATAGATGTTCCTGCTTTGATGGTACCATGAGAACTGTCTCAACTCGTTATTAGGTCTCCCTTTTTCTCTGGGATCAAAGGGGTGTTGACAGATGCCCCTGATCAATAAAACGGAGTGTCCGACTTCCGGTTCCGGCGCCGTATGGAGCGGGAGTGAAAGCAGCGGCTCCGACACATCGCTCATATAAAGCCTTTCACACCCGCTCGCCGCACATCAGTTGCCTCTCATCCAGCGCCGGTGAGTCTCCCCGTACTGCTCTGCAGCGATGGACCGCTTTCTCGTCCACGGAGCCGCCGGTAATACGGCCGTGCTGCAGCAGGATCCATCTCTCCAGGCTGCTCCCCACCCTCCAGGCAATATGGCGGCCACGCCTGTTACTGATGGCGTGGCCCTGTCAAATGTAGAATCTGCAGTGAACACGGCTGTCGATCCACAATACCAGCTCATGGCCCAAGCGGTTGCTGCTATTATAGCACCCACCATTACTGAGGCTGTAGAGAGGGCTGTGTCAGCAGGCATATCCCAACTGTGAAAAGAGCTGGGGGACCAAGCCAAACGCCTCACTGAGGTGGAAAGCAGAGTTTCTGACCTGGAGGAGGAACTTCAATCCACTTTCTCCAATGATGCTAAAACAGCACACACACAACAATACCTGCAAGACAAGATTGATGACCTCGAGAACAGATCACGCAGGAATAACTTGAGGATCATCGGCCTGCCAGAATCATTTAATACGGGTCATCTCTCGGATGTTTGTTCCACCCGCATTCCCCAGGCCTTGGGTATAACAATCCTTTGCACCATTGAACGAGCCCACCGCCTGGGTGCGCCCTCCAACGACCGTAAGACCCCCCGTCCGGTCATAGTTCGCTACTTAAACTATGCTGACAGACTGTCCATTTTAAAGTCGTTTAAAAATGCTAAGTCGCTCACCCTGGATGGCAGTAAACTTTTACTTTTTGCGGACTATTCCCAAGAAGTGGCACGCAGGCGCAAGGCTTTTCAACCTGCATGTAACGCCCTTTACCAGAAGGGCCTAAAATTCACCCTTGCTTATCCAGCTGTCCTCAGGTTCACTGACCAATTCGGTGAATCCAAAGCATTCAATCATCCGGAGGAAGCCACAGAATACATTAAAACACATCTGCACCTCTCCATGGACATACAGCCCCCGGCCGCACCCTCCATCTCACCCTCCCACAGAGATCTCCGCAGCCCTCGGAAAGAATCCCCCAAGAGGGGCCGCTTTTCTTCTCATTCTTCCTACAGGGACAGACGCCGTTGAAACTGTTTTCCTGATTATGGCCTTCTCGACACTGCTCTGAATTTGCCACGGTATACTGGATTGTACTTGTTTGTTCACCACTACTGTTCTATTGTCCGTGGCTGAGTAGCCTTACGTCCTTGAGCCTTGTTGCGGTCTTTGACCGGCAAGTTTCCCCACTGTTTTCTAGTTTCTGTTGAGACTGAATCTTACTGCTTATGTAATGTAGTCTTTGTTACTTCCTTGTCCACAGCCTGCCGAGTTTCCTGCTTCCTTCGCCTCTGGTACCGCGCCTGGACTAACTTCTGTCCCCCCCTTTATCTGTAGCGCGCTGTCCTAGCGACAGGAGCGAGTGGAACCAGCTACTAACCGGTAACGCTGTCGGAGGTTGGTTCCTTACGGAAAAAAGTGAAGTTCGCATTTATTACGGTATGTTTTAGTTCTCTTTTTATTTTACTGTTTGTTCCGTCCCTTCTCATGTCAGGCCTTCTGGGATGCGAACGGTACGGAACTATTTCCTTTTATGTTTTCCCGCTTCATGCCACCCCTATGTCTATCCCCTTTTTGCCATCCTACTGTATCCGAGTGCTCCTACCACTTACTAGTATAACAATTTCTACCTGCAAGCCATTAATCCTCCCATTTAATCCCCCTTGAATTGACCATAGTCTCCTGGAACGTGAAGGGTCTCCGCTCTCCCCATAAACGCATGGCAGTATTACGTCATCTGCGGCGTTTAAACGTTGACATAGCACTACTCCAGGAATCCCACCTACCCCAATCGGATATTGACCGTATGAAGAAACTGTGGGTGGGACGGGTTTTTGGTTCGGCTTCCCACAAGGGCAAAGCCGGGGTCCTAGTTTTGGTCCATAAGCGGGTTACTGTTGATATCTCCACCTTACACTCAGACACTGATGGCAGGATAATGATTCTACAACTGACGGAAAGAGCTGAATCACTCGTTTTGGCAAATGTTTATGCTCCCACCCCCTCCTCAACACCCTTTTTCCATCAGTTAACTGGTCTACTGGCCCCATATCTCCACCTCCCACTCCTCTTGGGAGGAGACTTCAATGCGGTCATGAACCCCCTTGTTGACAAGTCGAGGCGTACCTCGACAGCTTCCCTGAAGCCCGGTGCGTCCCCTCCCCTCCTTGCAAGTTTTGCGCATTGCCTCCAACTGACTGATGTCTGGCGCCTGGCAAACCCGACTGATACCACCTACACATTCTATTCATCTCCCCATGACTCTTTCTCCCGAATAGACTACTTCTTCAGTAACCACCCTATCCTCCACTCGATACATACCCCTGCAATCCACGACATGCTTATCTCAGACCACTCCCCCCTAACGGTCACCGTCTCACTGTCAACCCCGCCCTCCACCTTCAAACCGTGGCGTTTCCCCACCTACTTGACGGACAATGCTGAGCTACGTACTGTCTTGGCAGACACATGGCAAACTTTCTTGTTGGACAACGCCCAACATGCTGATAATCCTGTGCTGCTCTGGGAGACGGGCAAGGCGGTCCTGAGAGGGAGAATTATCGCATTCGCCTCGGCTTACAAAAAGAAAGCAGCTGCTGGCTATGTAAAGGCCAGTGCAGCACTTCAGGATGCGCATGCCCGTCTCCAACAGCGGCACACCTCTCTACATGTAGCTCAATGGAAGGAGGCAAAACGTGACTTTGACAACTGGGCTCTGGCCCAGGAACAGTTTCATAAATCTGTTCTTGACCTACAATATCATAAATTTGGTAACAAGTCGGGTAAATTGTTGGCTCGCTTATGTAAGGGACCACATACAGTTGTACCCATTAAATCTCTGAAAGACTCTGCGGGTTCCCTGATAACTACCCCTGAGGGTGTTAACTTGGTCATGGAACGCTTCTATGCGACCTTATATGGTCAGGACCCTATTGATGAAGCGGAAGCCCTACACTTTCTCCGAGATATCACCTTACCCAGGGTCTCGGACTCCCAACTCTCCCAACTTAATGCTCCTATTGATATCTCGGAAATTCAGGAAGCAATTACCTCATTATCCCCAGGTAAAGCCCCAGGCCCGGACGGATTCACCTCTGAATTCTTCAAATTAACCAAAGATGTGATATCTCCCTCTTTACTCTCTCTCTATCAATTCATCCTGGACGGCGGCCATTATCTCCCCACAGGTGCCCAGGCATATATAAAGCTAATCCCCAAGCCAGGTAAGGACCCATCAGAACCCGGCTCTTATCGCCCTATATCCCTAATTAACCTTGACGCCAAATTACTTTCTAAAATTATTGCCCATCGCCTTGCACTTATTATGCCTTCACTCCTTCATCCCTCTCAATCGGGTTTCACCAAAGGACGTTCGGCCACTACAAACATTCGCAAAGTCCTGGCTGTGCTGTCTCAGCAGCAAAGCCAACCAAACTTTGATATCGCCATCCTCACATTAGATGCCGAAAAAGCGTTCGACAACGTTAGCTTCCACTGGCTTCACCTTGCCTTACAAAAATTCGGCTTCTCCGGCCCTTTTCTACACCTTATCGCAGCCATGTATAAATCCCCTACTGCTAGGGTGGTCACCTCAAATTTTCTGTCCAATGACATTCCCCTACACAAGGGCACCCGTCAAGGCTGTCCCCTATCTCCCCTCCTGTTCAATCTGGCCCTGGAACCTCTTTCCCGATATTTAGCGTTTCATGCCCCCCTGTCCGGAGTTCAGTTGGGTAATGAGGAAATCCGCTCAGTGCTCTTTGCGGACGACATACTGCTTTTTACCTCCAATCCTGCGCAGGACATAGATAGGGTTAAACATATTTTTGATAGGTTCAGATTATGCTCTGGGCTTCGGATTAACTATGGCAAAAGCGAGGTGCTATCATTGCAGTCATCACGATCCCCGCCATGGTCGGCGTCTTCCCCTTTCCCAATGGCCAAGAACCACATTAAATACCTAGGGATCCTGATAGGTAGAACCCCATCCTCCCTATATACCTTGAATTACACCCCGCTTCTTCTCAAACTTGCCAAAGAATTGGACGGTTGGTCCAAACTTCCTCTATCCCTCATTGGCAGAGGTCATCTCTACAAAATGGTTACTTTCCCTAAACTATTATACGTGATTCAGACCCTGCCTATGCTCATCAAGCACAAGGATTTAATCACTTTCCATAAGTCTCTCACTAACTTCCTGTGGTCTTCAAAGAAGCCCCGCATCGCTCTTCATAAATTGTACCCCCCTAGACCCAGAGGTGGCATGAATCTCCCATACATAAGGCTTTATAATTTGTGCAGTTTAGGGAGGATAGGTCTTGACTGGATTCATGGTACCTCGACTGTCTCCAACTTCTCATTGGAATCCCAAATAGCACAACCATTCAGCCTTGCAGCAATACTACATTGTAAATTGGGGGAACTTCCTCTATCTCTTCGCCAGCATATCTTGCTCAGGGACACCGGGGCCGCATGGAGGGAACTCCGCAAGAAACTGGGTCTTCCTAAGCATGTATCTAGACATTTGCCCATTGGCGGACATCCTGCCCTTCAACGTTTTGACCTGGAACGAGTGTACTCTCTCTGGGCGGCCCATGGCCTCAAATTCCTGACTCAACTTTATGACCCCGTCTCTGGCTCTCCCCTCTCTTTCAATGCTCTTCAAGTAACCTATGGAATACCTCCGAATCATTTTCTATATATTCACCAACTGCACGCCTTTGTTGACTCTTTATGCTCACGATCCCAAAACCGCCTTGCCCCTGACCCCCTGGACTCTCATGCTTTGCAGCCCCCATTGAAGCTCTCCCATCTTTACAGGCCCATCCAAACCGCTCTGTTATCCATCACCAAAGGCTACTTTAATACTTCTTGGGACAGGGCACTCTCGCTTCCATCTACGAAATCTATCGCGCTGGCAGGCTTCAACACCACCTGTGCTTTTATCTGCAATGCTTTTTGTAGGGAACAGCAACTAAAGATACTTCACCGCGCTTATGCACCCTTCTCATCTTCACCGTTGCATTCCCCCTACCAAGCGTGCTCATGGTGTCTGGCCCCCCGCCCCACTCTGCTACATAGGTTATGGTCCTGCCCCCACATATCAAGATTTTGGGACCAGGTGGAACTCATGACACTCAGGGTTACTGGCCTACAGCCCACTAAAGATCCTTTACCCCCTTCTTTTTGGATATCTGGATGGACTGTCAACATCTACCCCGGGGTCTGCCATCAGACAAAGGAACAACATTATCCGGAAACACAAACCCTGGGTGGCCACATGCTTCATGACTTCTAGAAGGGTAATCTTACGTCATTGGGTATCCCCCGACATGCCTAAGGTGGGGGAAGTCACAGCTGATCTTAATGCCCTTTTACGACAGGAACTTCTGGACCTGACCCTCACCAGAGCTAACCCTCTCAAGTTCTGGAGGAAATGGGCTGCCTACGCAGACTTGTACTACCCACATCTTCCCCGTAGCCCAAACGTGACCAACATGGACATCAATGAATATGGAGATCCAGTTCCACGCTCACGCCTTCACTAATCCTCGATGCTCAGGTTTAGTAAGCTAGTATACCCCTTATGATGATATATGCTGTGATCTTTACTTGCAAGCTATGCTTGGTTTATTAAGTATGTGCCACTCGGAACACTCCCTCCCCTCCCCCCTTTTTTCTTGTCCCTTCCTCACCCTCCTTCCCCCCACCCCCCCCCCCTCCTGCCCCATCCTACATTCCTACTACTACTCTGTAATGGATTATTATTGGTACGTTCCCCGTTTCTCCCATCGTGAGGGGTTGTAGCTAATCTGCGTATGCATTTCCACCCTCTGGATACACTGGGTGTATCCACACGACTATCCCCCCCCCCCTCCTGCCTGGTCTACCCCCCCCCCCAACCACAACGTTACAATCTTACTCTATCTAAATATGCAATTACGGTAGTTTGTATTTTGTTTGCTATGTACATTCTCATATGTTCTTGTACTTGCATACCCCATTGCGTCTGTTGTTATGTTTGTTGAAAACCCAATAAAAAAACATTTAAAAAAAAAAAAAAAAAACGGAGTGTCCATGGGCTGTTCTGAGTTTATGGCAATATCAGGTCCCTCCTGTTTGGACAGTTTTATACCACTTTTCATATCCTCCAATTTGTACCTGTTACATTCTTTAAACTGATAGATTATCGTTCAGCATTTCATTTTGCATGAAGGGATACTAAACACGGAATATATACGGATCAGATAAACTTGTCATCCAGGGAATATCTGACAGCTATCTTCCCTTCTATATATGCTAGTGTAATCATGTATGACCTTATTTCGTTCAGTATGACTTTTCTCATCCAAATATATACGTATTATTAATGTGTCATGTTCCTGTCCAAGTTTATGAATCATGTGTATAATTCTTAAGTTTTGAATTGGGCAAGTCTCTATGATTGCCTTTTACGATCCCCATTAGTTCTGGTTATCCTTAATAGATTTGGTCAAAGTTTTACGATAGGCCTGAACAGAAGAAACAGACATCCTGCCAGGACTCAATGTCAGTGTAGGAGCAGATAGCAGGAAACAGTTCAGATGTGTTGATATGCAAAGAGTTCAATAAACAAGAGCAAATACCACTGGTTCACCACTGCAGATGTAACAGGAGGGTGGCTGGTGCTTGTGGATCACTGCTGCAGATGTAGCAGGAGGTTGGCAGGTACTTGTGGTTCACCGCTGCAGATGTAAGGAGGTTCAGGGCAGCCAAGTAGTAATGCTGAGTCTAATACTACCGTAGATCCAGGCACAGGTGTGCGCAGCCTATTGCATTAGTGTGTGCACCCTAAAGCTCAAACACACATGCCTTTCTCTGCTGCCTCTGCTGCATAGGACAGTGAATTAATAGGAAGTGCTCTGTGCTGAATCACACATAGTGATTAGGGTGTGCCCAGGCACACCTGGCATACACCCTGTGCACGCCTATGGATTCAGGCAAAGCGTAGTCTAGACAAGCCTGTCATACACAGGTAGATCAGAATCCAAATGATACAGAATCAGAAGTGAGCAAAGCAGGGTAAAAACTAGCCGGGTCATACACAATATATACAGAGCAGATATTAGCTAGGTCAAGCAGAAGCACACCAGGTAACAACGCTATCACGAGCACTGGTGGTATGCTGATATAGGATATTTAAAGGTGAGCTGGCCAATCACCATTGATTCCCTAGGCAAAGGCTGTGTCAGGTTACTTTTGCTGGGTCTTAAAGGGATCCTAGTACTGACACTCAATTAGCGGTTTACAGCTCTGCACAGGCCTAAGTGCTGGTTTTTGATGTATCTGAGTTGAGATAACGGCTCTTTTGAAATGTAAAACCTATGCATTCTATGAATTAAAGGAGAAGGGAGGGGTTAATCACTGCTCAATGTGTAATTGTTCTGTCAGATTGTCATGGCTAACCTATAATGACTTAACAACCTAACCGCGCTAATGGAAAAATAAAATAAAAAAGCTGCAACTTCAAGTGTGACCACACCCCAGTGAAACAAATTATAAATCAAGTCGCGCTAAAGCAATGAAAAATGGAACAACTAAAGTCCATATAAAGTCCATAAAATTGTGCAATCCGTGATTCTCAAACCAGGCTCCTCATGGATATATGCTTACCAGAAAGGTAAAATTTGAATGCAGGTTCTCTATAACAGAATCTTTATCCACTTGATGGAAGACTGGAACCAGTAGACTCGTGATGAATAAGTGGTCGTTGAGTCATGAAAAAATTGAAAAAACGCAATAGTGTAAAACCCAACAAAAAGTGATATATTGTGACTTTTGACACCAATGTGGTTTTTAGTGGTTAACACAGAAAAAGTGCTCAAAAATAGTGGAAATGGTGTAACCACCACCAATTATACTGCTTACAAAACAAAAAATATATAAAAATATATGTATAAAATAGGCGTGCACTAAAAATTAATAAAGGAAAGTGAATCCCATATAGAAAGGCACCTTAAGGTAGTCCTTACCAAAGTAAATCAAGGCAATCACATATAACACCCAAATGACAGTGCTATCTTATACCAGATGAAATCGCCTCTTACCAAACAAAGGTAATAAAAATGCCTGCAGGTAGATCAAACTCCAAGGACACGGCGTACTGACGTCATCTTACTGCGACAAGGAAGTGCGGATGTGCGGAGCCGTCCGGGCCGGCGGCTTTTACTACCAATGCATTGTACTTCCTGCAAATTGCGAGTTTTATTCCCTTTCTTTTAAATTAAAGTTTATGCGGTTTTACACTATGGAACCTCTTCTTTTTTTATGGCGGTGATCATCTTGGGGTCATTTCTTGGAGAAATCTGGGTCGGAACCTGCCTTAAACTAGAAGTATTAGACATTATTGTTCCCATCTTTGGAGTTTGATCTACCTTCAGGCGTTTTTATTACCTCCAGTGAAGCTCTGGTAAACTCCATGCCCAGGAGGGTTAAGGTAGTGCTGCAAAATAATGGCCACACAAAATATTGACACTTTGAGCCCAATTTGGACATTTTAACTTAGGGGTGCACTCACTTTTGTTGCCAGCAGTTTAGACATTAATGGCCGTGTGTTGAGTTATTTTGAGGGGACAGCAAATTTACACTGTTATACAAGCTGTACAATCACTATTTTAAATTGTAGCAAAGTGTAATTTCTTCAGTGTTGTCACATGAAAAGATATAATAAATTATTTACATAAATGTGAGGGGTGTACTCAATTTTGTGGGATACTGTATATCTTTATGAACCTTGCTTTAAGCACTGGTCCAAATCATTTGGTGGAGGAGGGATTATGGTGTAGGATTGTTTTTCAGGGGTTGGGTTTGGCTCCTTAGTTCCAGTGAAGGGAACTCTTAAGGCATCAGCATACCAAGACATTTTGGACAATTTGATGCTCCCAACTTTCTGGGAACAGTTTGGGGATGGCCCCTTCTTGTTCCAACATGACTGCGCACCAGTGAACAATCAAGGTTCATAAAGACATGGATGAGCAAGTTTGGGGTGGGCGAGTTTGGGGTGGAGGAACTTGACTGGCCTGCACAGAGTCCTGACCTCAACCCAATAGAACACCTTTGGGATGAATTAGAGCAGAGACTGCAAGCCAGGTCTTCTTGTCCACACCAGTGCCTGATCTCACAAATGCGCTTCTGGAAGAATGGTCAGACATTCCCATAGACACACTCCAAAACCTTGTGGACAGCCTTCCCAGAAGAGTTGAAACTATAATTGCTGCAAAGTGGGAGGGGGGGCTAACTTAATATTGAACCCTACAGACTAAGACTGGGATGCCATTAAAGTTCAAGTATGTAAAGGCAGGCAATACTTTTGGTAATACAGTGTATGTCAGAATGCAATTTACATTCAGTGGCCAACCTGTTAAAGGAGTAATTTTTACTATTGGTGAGTTAGAAGCACAGAAGTTGCCTGCAGATTAGTTGCTGGATGTCAGAGCATTTTGCCTATTGCTCTATGGTGGCATTCACAAACCTATGAAAGGCACAGGGGCGGACGTACAGGGGTCGCAGGAGTGACCCCATATATGTGTACAATCAGAAGTGATTTTTTTTTTTACGGCTTGTTCATAGTACCAGCAAGAAAATTCCATTCCTCTGGAAAGCGATCCATGCTCATATCACTTTTCAGAGGCATTTCACAGGCAGTGAAAAGGCACCATGTTGCCTCCTCACCACCTGTTTTAATCCTCTAAATGCATCATCACTATGCTGCAACTGCGTGCAATGCACACAATTGTAGGTTGGTGGTAGTGCGGCCCCATTCACCTGGAGTATACCAGCCACAGCATGTGTCCACCCCCAGCTGCTGCCTCTGCAGCTACAGGGTGAACAGTTGGGGTGGTAAAAACACAGTTAAACCATGTGATTTTACCACCCCTCAACCTCACATGTGATCGAGCCCTTGATTCCCATCTGTGCAGCTGTGTGCTGCGTATAGAGCAGCAAATTCATTTCAGTGGGCTGCCCCACAGAAACACAGGGAACATGCACCATGTTTGCCAATGTGTACGGGTACCATTAAGAATGAATGACATCCCTGCATGTTTGTCTGCATGTTAGGAACACATGCAATTTTGTGCGTGTTCTGTGACACAGAGTAATGTGAACCAAGCCTTATAATGGGGGCCTCCAGACTGAAAATACTTTCAAGATGCCCTGACTGGAAAAATATTGAGAAACACTGGCATAGAGGAACCCATTTCTCCATTTTCCTCCTGCAGCCACTGAATGCCTGTGGAGGAGAAGCGGAGGGGGGGGGGGGGAATGAAGAGATTTGTTCCTTTATATGCAGCTGCCCCCATAGCTCCTCCTTTGCACCTTCTCTCTGCTGCCCCCGCTGTGCTTTATCCTGCACCCCCTCTCTCGTCCCCATAGCTCTGCAAGGTTCCCCCGTCTCCTCTCCCACCGGCTGCTGCAGGGGGATCTGTCAGGATGAAGCCTTTTCTGAATGGAGAGTCAGTGATCCGTACCGATCACTGACTCTATTTATTCATAACTGAAACATAGTAAACTGCTTCAGTATGTGAATGAATGTGGAGCTTTGTACAGAGCTGTTCCTATCCATTTATTCTGTGCAGCTGAGGCTTCAGAGAAGGAGATGTTTAGACTACTGATATTTCACCAAAGCGCCCCAATGGGGCTCCTAAAAATTTTTAACAAATATTTAAAGAAAAAGAATATTGTAAAAAAAATGAATAAAGCAAATGGTAGAAAAATTAAAATAAAATCACTGGTTTGCTAATTTGCACATATTTTTTGCTGATGTATTTTTAAGGTGATATATATTTTCAGGGTGATATACATTTGTATTTATGTATTCTTCTGTATTTTTGTATGTCTTTTTCATAAAAGCAGTTTTTGTTATATAGAAGTATATATATATATATATATATATATATATATATATATATATATATATATATATATATATATATACTTAGGAACAATTAGAGCAGAGCCAATACCCACTTTTTTCCTTGCACACAACCTTTTCCATAGACGCCACTTTGGTGGTCAGTCAAGGTGGGGGTTGCAGCCACAAGCAACTATCAGATCCATAGCACACATCTATAACATCAGACTCGATAGACTACTCAGTCTTTTTCTCTTGTCACTTTTCTGTGTAAAATCTTTAGCAAATTGTAAAAATTGTTTATCTCCCATCAGTTCTACAATGGAAAGGGACTCACGTGTGGTGCCAGGAGTGGCAGTGGAAATAGTAAAATGTATACAAAGTTGCAAGTTGAATTGCATTCCATTGTTTTGACCCCTATCCAAGCATAGGCAGGATGGCAAACAGCAGCCAAAAAGATAAGGCAGACCCTCTTTGAAGCTCTTTAAAGATAGTAATGAGACTACCAGGCAGTGCAGGCATATAAATAATGGGCACTTGATGACAGAAAAGGCCTTAATCTTAGAAAGCAGCCTTTGCACTTTACATTAGCTTAGAAGGTTTGGGCTAATTACAGGAGTAAGAATTTCCAGGTCTAAATGTTTGAATATTCACTTCAATAGAAAAGCACCCACATACAGTATGATTGAACAGAAATGAGCTTTTTACATGACTGGGTAACTGAAGTGAATATTGACACAGTTGTTTGGGTGAAAATTCTCAACTACTTTAGTAAATCAGCTACATTCTCCTCTGGTTAAAATTCAATATTTAAATCACATTGTAGTTTACTTATTGGTTCAAACTACAGTAGTTATAGAACATACACAGCATCCAAAAAAAAAAAGTGTTTTTGAAAAAAGAATGGTCACATTTATGGAAGCATGTCCTGTTGACTCCTTGTTCATGGCAATTTTAGAAAAAATAACACAACAAACACACAAAAAGTTCAAGCACTCTGAAGGCCTATTTACACTTTTTTGATCCCTTGCGGTGTATGTATGTTTTGTATGTAGGTCAGGATTTTTTTTTTTTAAATATTCTGTCAACGGGTTGCCAATTTGTAAGCAGAAAACTAGTCACATAATACTGTATATTGTTTTCCCCAAGCCTTTTCTGGTTCTTTTCCTTGTACCAACACTAGGTGTCACTATTGCAGATACCATCAAACAGGCCACATTTTTTTAGTGACAGTTAAAGAATACAGAATAAAACAATTCATTGTGACGCTGAATGTGAAGTTTATTTAGTAACTTGTGTTGTTTGTCAACTTTAATACATTGGTTGTTCAATTAAATTACTAAAAGAAGGATTGGAGACCATACGTCAGATTCCAAAAACTCTGAGTATGTTAACCATTTGTAGCACTGTCCCTGTAGGGCTTGCTGTATGATGACTTGTTGGGCCTCCTCTGATTACCTGCAGACAGTCATTTAGGGAACAGTTCACACATCCCCCTTACTCCCGATGGCTCGTTACACAATAAACAGTCCATGGGTGTTGGTTTTTAGTGTTTATTTTGAAACTTGGATGGGAAGAAGGGAATAGTGGGATACTCCAATTGGAACTATTCACAATGGATAAGGACATCTCTCACTTGGCCTCAGCAGGTTGCTTGTGGAAGCAACTGCACTGCTTAATCCATACTGCCACATGTATGGAAAAGGTTAAGTCTACTTGCTCTTTTCTCTCCAGCAATAGACTTGGTGAACTACATTATCTTCAGGACACTCACTAGTATCCCCTTTACTGACAGCGGTCCACTGACTCTTCTAGCTGCAGGGATGACCCACCTCAGGTCAGGCCCCTTGACACAGATCTGTACTCACTGTATGCAGATTTAGATCCCCCGGTGTCTCCCCTTTCAGTCAGCTTTACAGGACCTCTGGGTTCAGTTTCTCACCAGCACTCTCCAGTAGTGATCGACCGATATCGGTTTTTCATTGCCGATACCGGTATTTTGGCCATCGCATATTGGTATGGGCCGATGTTGGCCGATATTTTTGCACATTTACAAATCTCTTAATAAACATGTTAATCTTTATTCATTAACGTTTTTAACATTAAGGGCTCGTTCTTCACACCTTAACTGCATGAAAACTGATAGGAAAAGTGCACTTGCAGGGACATCAGTGTCACATCATCTGATTGTGCATTAATGCATAATAAACTGCTGCAGTAGTGCACTCACTCACTGCAATAATTTTAAATCACTACTGCAGTGCAGTCAGTGCAAAGCTGCTAGGAAAAAAAGCTAGACAACAGCTAAACAGTGGATTGGACTGGAGTCAGTGGACTACCTCTGCAGTAGGGCACTCACTGGATTTACTGCAGTCAGTGCAAAACTGCTGGAAAAAAAGCTAGGCAACAGCTAGACAGTGGATTGGATTGGAGTCAGTGGACTACCTCTGCAGTAGGGCACTCACTGCAACTACTGCAGTCAGTGCAAAACTGCCAGAAAAAAAGCTAGGCAACAGGTAGACAGTGGATTGGATTGGAGTCAGTGGACTACCTCTGCAGTAGGGCACTCACTGCAACTACTGTAGTCAGTGCACTTCTCAATGCAACTACTGCAGTCAGTGCAAAACTGCTAGAACAAAAGCTAGACAACAGCAAGACAGTGGATTGGAGTTGTACCGGAGTCAGTGGACTACTGCTGCAGTAGTACACTCACTGCAATGATTTACTGCAGTCAATACAAAACTGCTAAAAAAAAAGCTAGGCAACAGCAAGATAGTTGATTGGATTGGAGTCAGTGGACTACCTCTGCAGTAGGGCACTCACTGCAACTACTGCAGTGAGTGCAAAACTGCTAGAAAAAAGCTAGACAGTGGATTTGAGTGGACATTACTCTTTTCAATACTCCCAGTTAAGTAGAACAATATTATACTGCAGAAAGCAGAACATTTCAGCATGTCCATGGTCACCTGTTAAAGGGTTTCGGTTTTGTTCATATAATGCTGCCACTTCATAAACATGCTCAGGAGGAGAGGAGGAAAGAGGAGCAGAGAGAGGTATCTTCTAGCATGGGAAGCAAGTCTTTTGTAGTGTGCCTCATTTTCTTTCCACCACTGAAGAGGAGGATTTCTTCTGTCAAATACTGGTTCCTTCAAATAGAAATGAAGTTCATCATCCAGGCTCATTATTGCAGATTCAGAAGAAATTGAATCCTCAACATGAGGCCCCAATAAAACACTGAAAATGTCCCAATCAATTCGACCACGATGAAGAAGATTATCTTCTGTTCGTTGATGTATATTTGGACATTTTTCTGTTTTTGCAGCATTCTGCTCTTTCATTTTATAAAAATAGTGATCTAGACTTGTCTTTTCAGCAGGAACTACCTGCACCTCCTGTTGAATATCTTCTGTCAGCCAATGTTTTGCCTTTGCCAATACATCATCAGAAGAGAAAGCATAGTTCTTGTATCAAGGATTCAAAAGACTTGCAAGCACAACATCTTTAATCTGTTCATGCTTCTCAAAACATATATCAATCGAAGCTCTTTGGCTTGACAGACCATCATTTGAAAGTTGGAGGGTGTTGTGTGCCATGACACTGAGGTATGACATATCATCAAGCCTCATTCCTTTCCTCATGTTTGCTCCACTGTCTCGAAGTAGCACAAGCATCACTTGGTCTTTGTTGATTCCCCAGTCTTCAACAATGCCTAGAAACATTTCTCTACTGTACTCAGGGTGGTATCCTTGCATCACTTTTGTATTCAACACCAATTGCCTTTTTGTCCATCTGCTGTCAATGAAGTGGAATGTAAGAATCCTTAGTGACTCTGACTCTGTTTGTCCTGACCAGCAGTCAGTCGAATGAGAGTGAGTTGCCAGCATTCTCTGGTTGCAGTATAGCCTTTACTTTCTCAATGACCTTTTGGTGAATCTTTCCCAGCATTTTGGTTCGATAATACTTCTCACTCTTCAGTGTGTAGCTTGGCTCAAGTATGGACATCAGCCGCTTAAACCCTGAGTCAGACACCATTGTAAATGGCTGGTTATCAGTGACCATCATCTCTGTGATTACTCTTTTCAGCAGTTGGGATCTTCCATCTGAATCTAGACAGTGACACCTGTTTTTTTTTTTTTTTTTTTCAGAAACATATCTGTTATTGTTGCCTGGGATAGTGGAGGAGGTATTTCAAAATCACATTGCTATTCATTTTGTTTTTTCTGTGCTGCATGATATAATTCAATATGATGAACTCTTAGATGGGTCCAAAGATTTTACTTATTATTTTCTTTTTGCAGTTACTGATCCCATGCTTATATTATTTGTGCATGTGTTGCACACTGCTGCTTTTCCTGGAGAAGGTTGAGATGAGAAATAATCCCAGACCACACTTTTACTTTTTCTCTCCTCATCCATCTCCATTGCAATTTGAAAGACACAAAAAAGTTAATAAAATGGCTTGCTAACACCCTGTTGTGGGTCGGTCGGTGGCTGACCCTGGCAGTGTTGGTGGCTTGCTGGCATCCTTGTGTATTGGTGGTTGATGCCTGGCGGTGTGGGTGGCTTTCTGGCACCCTCTTGTCGGTTGGTGGCTGACGCCTGGAAGTGTGGGCAGTGTGGCTTGCTGGCACCCTGCTGTGGGTCGGTGGCTGATGCCTGGCAGTGTGGGTGTCTTGCAGAGTTGCTGGCACCCTTGTGGGTCAGTGGCTGATGCCTGGCAGTTTGGGTGGCTTGGTGTCACCCTGTTGTGGGTGGCTGGCTTCCTGGAACACTGTGGTGGGTGGCTGGCTTGGTGTCACCCTGTTGTGGGTGGCTGGCTTGCTGGAACACTGTGGTGGGTGGCTGGCTTGGTGTCACCCTGTTGTGGGTGGCTGGCTTGCTGGAACACCATGGTGGGTGGTGGCTTGGTGTCTGTGGGTGGCTGGCTTGCTGGAACACTGTGGTGGGTGGCTGGCTTGGTGTCACCCTGTTATGGGTGGGTGGCTTCCTGGAACACTGTGGTGGGTGGCTGGCTTGGTGTCACCCTGTTGTGGGTGGCTGACTTGCTGGCACACTGTGGTGGGTGGCTGGTTTGCTGGAACACTGTGGTGGGTGGCTGGCTGGCTTGGTGTCACCCTGTTGTGGGTGGCTAGCTTGCTGGAACACCGTGGTGGGGGGTGGCTGGCTTGGTGTCACCCTGTTCTGGGTGGCTGGCTTGCTGGAACACTGTGGTGGGTGGCTGGCTTGGTGTCACCCTGTTGGTGGTGGCTGGCTTGCTGGAAAACTGTGGTGGGTGGCTGGCTTGGTGTCACCCTGTTGTGGGTTGGCGGGTGGCTAGCTTGGTGTCACCCTGTTGTGGGTGTCTGGCTTGCTGGAACACCATGGTGGGTGGTGTCTTGGTGTCTGTGGGTGGCTGGCTTGCTGGAACACTGTGGTTGGTGGCTGGCTTGGTGTCACCCTGTTGTGGGTGGGTGGGTGGCTGGCTTGCTGGAACATTGTGGTGGGTGGTGGCTTGGTGTCACCCTGTTGTGGGTGGATTGCTTGCTGGAACACTGTGGTGGGTGGCTGGCTTGCTGGAACACTGTGGTGGGTGGCTGGCTTGCTGGAACACTGTGGTGGGTGGCTGGCTTGGTGTCACCCTGTTGTGGGTGTCTGGCTTGCTGGAACACTGTGGTGGGTGGCTGACTTGGTGTCACCCTGTTGTGGGTGGATGGCTTGCTGCAACACTTTAGTGGGTGGCTGGCTTGGTTTCACCCTGTTGTTGGTGGCTTGCTTGCTTGAACACCGTGGTGGGTGGCTGGCTTGGTTTCACCATGTTGTGGGTGGCTGGCTTGCTGGAACACCGTGGTGGGTGGCTGGCTTGGTGTCACCCGGTTGTGGGTGGCTGGTTTGCTGGAACACTGTGATGGGTGGCTGGGTTGGTGTCACCCTGTTGTGGGTGGCTGGCTTGCTGGAACACTGTGGTGGGTGGCTGGCTTGGTGTCACCCTGTTGTGGGTGGCTGGCTTGCTGGAACACTGTGGTGGGTGGCTGACTTGGTGTCACCCTGTTGTGGGTGGATGGCTTGCTGCGACACTTTAGTGGGTGGCTGGCTTGGTGTCACCCTGTTGTTGGTGGCTTGCTTGCTTGAACACCGTGGTGGGTGGCTGGCTTGGTGTCACCCTGTTGTGGGTGGCTGGCTTGCTGGAACACCGTGGTGGGTGGCTGGCTTGGTGTCACCCGGTTGTGGGTGGCTGGCTTGCTGGAACACTGTGGTGGGTGGCTGGCTTGGTGTCACCCTGTTGTAGGTGGCTGACTAGCTGGAACACTGTGGTGGGTGGCTGGCTTGGCGTCACCCTGTTGTGGGTGGCTTGTTTCCTGAAACACCGTGGTAGGTGGCTGGCTTGGTGTCACCCTGTTGTGGGTGGCTGGCTTGCTGGAACACCGTGGTGGGTGGCTGGCTTGGTGTCACCCTGTTGTGGGTGGGTGGCTGGCTTGCTGGAACATTGTGGTGGGTGGTGGCTTGGTGTCACCCTGTTGTGGGTGGATTGCTTGCTGGAACACTGTGGTGGGTGGCTGGCTTGCTGGAACACTGTGGTGGGTGGCTGGCTTGGTGTCACCCTGTTGTGGGTGGCTGGCTTGCTGGAACACTGTGGTGGGTGGCTGACTTGGTGTCACCCTGTTGTGGGTGGATGGCTTGCTGCGACACTTTAGTGGGTGGCTGGCTTGGTGTCACCCTGTTGTTGGTGGCTTGCTTGCTTGAACACCGTGGTGGGTGGCTGGCTTGGTGTCACCCTGTTGTGGGTGGCTGGCTTGCTGGAACACCGTGGTGGGTGGCTGGCTTGGTGTCACCCGGTTGTGGGTGGCTGGTTTGCTGGAACACTGTGATGGGTGGCTGGGTTGGTGTCACCCTGTTGTGGGTGGCTGGCTTGCTGGAACACTGTGGTGGGTGGCTGGCTTGGTGTCACCCTGTTGTAGGTGGCTGACTTGCTGGAACACTGTGGTGGGTGGCTGGCTTGGCATCACCCTGTTGTGGGTGGCTTGTTTCCTGAAACACCGTGGTAGGTGGCTGGCTTGGTGTCACCCTGTTGTGGGTGGCTGGCTTGCTGGAACACCGTGGTGGGTGGCTGGCTTGGTGTCACCCTGTTGTGGGTGGCTTGTTTCCTGGAAGAATGTGGTGGGTGGGTGGGTGGCTGGCTTGGTGTCACCCTGTTGTGGGTGGCTGGCTTGCTGGAGCACTGTGGTGGGTGGCTGGCTTGCTGGAACACTGTGGTGGGTGGGGGGTGGCTGGCTTGGTGTCACCCTGTTGTGGGTGGCTGGCTTGCTGGAACACTGTGGTTTGTGGCTGGCTTGGTGTCACCCTGTTGTGGGTGGCTGGCTTGCTGGAAAACTGTGGTGGGTGGCTGGCTTGCTGGAACACTGTGGTGGGTGGCTGGCTGGCTTAGTGTCACCCTGTTGTTGGGAGCTGGCTTGCTGGAACACTGTGGTGGGTGGCTGGCTTGGTGTCACCCTTTTCTGGGTGGCTTGCTTGCTGGAACACTGTGGTGGGTGGCTGGCTTGGTGTCACCCTGTTGTGGGTTGCTGGCTTGCTGGAACACTGTGGTGGGTGGCTGGCTTGGGGTCACCCTGTTGTGTGGGTGGCTGGCTTGGTGTCACTCACCCTGGTCTGTTGTGGGTAGCTGGCTTGCAGAAACACTGTGTGGTGGCGGGTGGCTGGCTTGGTGTCATCTTGGTGGCTGGTTTGCTCGCTGGAACCCTGTTGTGGGGTGGGTTGCTGCTGGCACCCTGTTGTGGGGTGGGTGGGTGTCTGGCGGCTGGCACCCTGTGGTGGGTGACTGAGGCCAGGGCCTGTGGGTGGATGGCTGGCACCGTGACCGGACTTGAGCTGGCTGCACAGTGTACACGAGACTGTCCGAGGCATGGGAGGCGGTCTTAGAAGGCAGAACGTGTGCAACATACGCAATGACGTCACAAAAATATCGTCAATCTTGGTAACTTCAGAGGCCGATTCCAATATATCAGGGAAAGTGCATATCGGCCCCCAATATATCGGTGTTGCCGATAATCGGTCAATCTCTACTCTCCAGGCCCTCAGGTCGACAACCTGAGGCTGCATATAACCTCTACAGAGGAGGGGGCAGCCACCCCCTCCCTCCGGGACTCCGCTATCCAGCCGAAAGACCCCATGCACATGGGCTTTTATACAGTATTCCAGCATGCACCGAGGCACTGTCCTCTGCCAAATCACCAGGGCTTTATTAAACACCTGTGCACTCATTTAACAGGTTTCCTCCCACTGTCGAATATGCCTCCCTATTGGACAATTGTGAGTACAATGAGCAGACCTCACTAACACATCCTGCTCCCTGGTAGGCAGAGAACAATATATATTTACCTGCAGTCCTTCTGGTAAGCAGGCAGAGCTCAAAAACATACTCTCTCACTAGCACCTACCTTGGAGGATACTACAACTTTAAACAAGGCTAAACACATGACTAATTCACACTGATTTAATGACAGTGTAACACTCCCATGCCATCGAGCTTGGTTTTCTATGGTGCAAAAAGGTAGTCAGCATAGGACCAGTGGTTACTGGTTAGCATTCAGTGCCAGAATGACTGAGCTACCGTGCACATGCGTGGGAGTTAAGTCCACCGCCACTTGCCAATAAAGGCAGTCGAAGACCTAGCAGCCGGAAGAAGCCAAGGAAAGGTAAATGGCACCAGTGAAGGATCAAGGGGGAAGTATTTGCAGACTTTAGCTCTGCTTTAAAAGCCTCCTCTAGACAATACGGTGCCCTGACTTCAGTTCTAGCACAGCCAGCAGGCAGCACTGAGACATAATGCACGTGGATGCCTGGAGCCATGAGTATTAGCAGTGTGTGGCTTTGTTTAAAGCAGTATTAAATCCAAAACCAAAAATGTAATATATTGCAGCTTACCAATCATTACAAGTGGCGGCTGCATTCGTTTTCTCTTTGGCTTTTTTCAGTCTGTTTTCACCTTGTGACCTGGCCAGTAACTCGCCACCTGAATTAATGAGACACAATTCTGGAGGAATGAGCAGAGGAGGCGAAGCAGATAGTAGTATTGTCAGTCTGGTGGGGAGGGGAGTGTTAAATGTAATAAATTTAGAACCACTAACAAATTGATGCCAAACTCCAGCTCACACTTTATATTCAGTTACACCAAACAGTTTTTTTCATTTTTTGGGATAAAAGTTTTGCATGAATAAATAAAAGCTGATCATTTTATTGACCCCTGCTAGAGTTCATCTATATACACTGCTCAAAATAATTAAAGAAACATTTTTCATCAGAGTACAGCATCAAGTCAATTAAACTCCTGGGATATTGATTTGGTCAGTTAAGTAGCTGAGGGGGTTGTTAATCAGTTTCAGATGCTTTGGTGTTAATTAAATTAACAGCAGGTGCACTAGATGGGCAACAATGAGACAACCCCCAAAAAAGGAATGGTTTACAGGTGGAGGCCATTGAAATTATTTTCCCTACTCATTTTTCTGACTGTTTTTCACCAGTTTTGCATTTGGATAGGGTCAGTGTCACTACTGATAACATGAGGCGATACCTGGGCCTTATAGTTGAAGAGATAAGTTTTTTGGATCTTACATTGGAGGATAGTAATCGTTTCTGCCACCATCCCGACAAAATTGTTTGTGGTTGTTGGTGCCTCAAGTCAAATATGGGATTTTATGGGCAGGAGTCACTACTGATAACATGAGGCGATACCTGGGCCTTATAGAGGTTGCGCAAGCAGTCAAACTGCTCCAGGATGGCACATTATAATGTATTATAATGTGCCATTGCCAGAAGGATTGCTGTGTCTCTCAGCACAGAGCATGGGGAAGAGAGAGGCAGTTACTCTAGGACGTAGAAGGTACTTAACCCATCTGCAAGACCGTTATCTGCTCCTTTGTGCAAGGAGGAACAGGATGAGCACTGCCAGAGCCCTACAAAATGACCTTCGCCAGTCCACTGGTGTGAATGTCTCTGACCAATCAGAAACAGACTTCATCCAGGTGGTCTGAGGGCCAATGTGCTCTAGTGGGCCATGTGCTCAGTGCCCGGCATCATGGAGCTGTAGCACCCTTGTCTTAAAGCAGGGTTGCTATTGAAATTTAGTTTGCTGGGCAGTAACTAGCTTGGCTATATTAATACTGTTGTAAATTGGACTTCCTCTTAATCTGGATTTGGCTGCGGTTCTCCCTTCCATCAGTAGGTGGCACTGTTGCCTCTGACACTAGAGTGAGAATTACAGTTAAACAAGCTATTAATATCCATGTCTCTCTTAGCCAATTACAGTGTGACTGTGGCACGCTGGGAGAGTCTATTTAACCGAGGGGAGGTCCAATGATCGCTCTCTTCCTGCCCGGAACCCTTCGGGGTGGGTGTGTGCTGCTGTGCTGCTGCTGGCTAGGCCTGAAGCCTAGGGCCTAGCCACATGTCTGGGACTCTGCTCATGAGAGCCAGCGACCTGCTTGAAAGGGAGCATCCACAGAGATCCAGCAACCTGTGTGAGGTACCTGCCTGTTTCATATGGAAGACAGCTGTCCAGCCAGTACAGACCACTAAAAAGAGATTGGATCTGGTGGAGAGGAGTTGCCTCCCGGATCAATCTGAAGCTTCATGGATACTGAATGAACCTCAAGGTCTGTTATCCTGTACCGCTGTCTAAGTACCTGTCCTTTTGTAAAAATTGACTGTTCGCCAAGGGTGTCCGGAGCCCTACCCCTCTCTCCCCCAGTTTATTTTGTCCTGTTGAGAAGAAATAAACTCTTCTGTTGTTTCAAGCATAAAAGTGATTGGCGCCCATTGTTTCTTCTACTTGTATCATTACCCACCATGCCTGATAATCCACACCCAAAGGAGGTATGTAGGCCTTCTCTACCCCTGAGTGTCACCACCAGGCTCTAGGGGGTTTCATGGGTCTGCTACAGAGCTCAATTGGCATTTGCCATTGAACACCAGAATTGGCAGGTCCGCCACTGTCACTCTGTCCTTTTCACAGACAAGAGCAGGTTCACCCTGAGCAGACAGACGTGAAAGGGTCTGGAGAAGCCGTGGAGAACATTATGCTGCCTGTAACATCGTTCAGAGTGACCGGTTTGGTGGAGGGTCAGTGATGGTCTGGGGAGGCATATCCATGGGGGGATGCACAGACCTCTACAGGCTAGACAATGGCACCCTGACTGCCATTAGGTATCTGGATTAAATCCTTGGACCCATTGTCAAACCCTACGCTGATGCAGTGGGTCCTGGGTTCCTCCTGGTGCACGGAAATGTCCGGCCTCATGTGGCGAGAGTATGTAGCCAGTTCAGGGAGGGTAAAGAAATCGATACCATTGAATGGCCACCACGCTCACCTGACCTAAATCCAATAGAACACCTCTGGGACATTATGTTTTGATCCATACGACTCCGCAAGGTTGCACCACAGTCTGTTCAGGAGCTCAGTGATGCCCTGGTCCAGATCTGGGAGGAAATACCCCAGGACACCATCCGTCGTCTCATTAGGAGCATGCCCCAACGTTTTCAGGCATGCATGCAAGCACATGGGGCCATACAGACTACTGAGTACCATTTTAAGTTGCTGCAATGAAATTTTAACAAAATGGACTAGCCTGCTGCATCATTTTTTCACTGATGTGTTTTCAAAATGATACTTTCTTTTTTTGAGCAGTGTACTATTTTTGGGACTTTCGTTTTTGCACTACAAGCACTTTTTATAAGGATCGTTGCCATTTTAGCTGTGATAACCCCTTAACACATGAATTGTTTATATATTTACAGTTATTTATTATTAGTCAATTTTTGATCATCACTAATTTCAGCACTAATTTTTTTTTTTCCCAAAAGCACTGCATTGTAATTTTTTCGATTTTTATATAAGGATGGCCAATTACTTTTACAATATTTAGTAGATCTACTGAAGAAGCCCAGTCACGTGGTGATACGCGTCTAGGGGAGTAGTAGAGCTCGGTGACGTTTACTGGAGTGGTGAGCCGGATGATATTTACAACGCATGTTTTTATTTGATGCCCTTGTAAGTGCATTTTAAAGTGGGGTTTAAAAAAATTGGTCTTGTGGTAGTACACTACGTACTGTGCTTTCTGTCTTAATATAGCTTCTGTTGGGAAATGTGAGGACATGAGCTTGTATCCCTTCAAAGAGGAGAGAAGGAGTGGAGCCATTGATCGGTGTTGAGAGGAGATAAGCTGTTGTTAAATTTTATGGAGGTGAGGAGGAACTTTGCTCGGTGACGAATAATCACAGTGCGTGAAGATAAGGCACTGGGTGTTCGAAAGCAATCAATCACACATTCACAAAGGATTTCACCTGTTTTGATATTTTAATCAGATGTGTATGTGATCACATCTCCATGGGACTTTCTGGATTGTTTCTTTAATGTTGGGCTACTCTGTATTTATTTTGAATATTACATTTTATGGTATTGGATTTAATACCGCTTTAAAAGGTGGCAGTTGTAAAAGACAAGAATAGAGAGTTTTCTTTTGATCCATACCTCTGTCCAGTAGGTGGGTGTAAATGCACCTTAAAAGCTGGTTTGTCAACTGCCATTAAACAACATAAGAAAATAAAGACTCAGGAAAATGACATTACACGCCCTGCCTGCATCATTTACATTCTGGTACTCCAGAGATTTATTTGATTCCAGCAATGACCTGGCAACCAGAGCAAAATTCCTGCACTGCCAGGTCTATTCTGTTGAGTTCCCAACTATGTAAGATGAAGACCTAATTGCTTTTCTAATGCCCCTCTAATGTAATCTATGGTTGTGAACTGTGCAGTACTCTGCTGAAGAAAAACTGCGGTGTGAAAAGATGAATGAAGTCCTTGTAGACAAGTAGGGAAAAGTTCATGTCAGTGAAAGTTCATGTAAGACCTACTCCATATTTTTCTACTTCTATAATTTCCTAGCTTAATTTTGACTTCACCCTACTAAGTGTTCTCTTTCACAGGAATAGTTTCATTTTGTTTAGGGATCCTTAATTTCTTGAGTTAGAAGAACAGTTTTAATTTGTACTGCTCTCACACTATTAGAAGCTGACTCAGTGAGACAAAGCATATGAATAGTTTCAGATAACACTTCACTCAGAGGAAAAGTGCTGAGGAAGCAAGATCACATTATTTTCACAGCCGGTTTATATTTTTCTTCATTGCTTTTAAGAACAGGAAAAGCCGTCATTATGTACACAGCAATCATTATATATGGAATTAATGTATTAATTGAATAGTAAACGAAAATAAAGTATCAGAATACAGTTTTAGGATAAACTGTACCAGTTTAAACATAACAGAAATTGCACTGGTAGATCTAGTGATAACAGCTAGCAAAAAAAAAAAACAATTAGATAAATTGTATACAGATATAAATTCACATTGCCGCGCTTATAGTAACAACCAAAAATCAATATAAATGAGCCATTATATCCAAATGGACAAGAAATAAAGTGTAAATGATAGTCCAAAATAAATCCAAATCCACTGATGTGATAATAATAATAATGAAAAAATATTGTGTAATCCAATGCTTACAACACCCAAGTGCACTGTCAACTCCAATTAAGGGCACTCTTAATAGAATCTTTGGACCCTTTGTAAATAAAAAGTCAAATAGGCATGTAAATGAAATCTCATTGGCAAGGGATCCAATTCAAACACCATCTCCAGGGGGCCTAATAGCACCTCCAAGTCTCCAGACAAGATCTGCTTATTATCCCATTCAGTGGCCTTAAATAGACTGGTTAAAATGCACATGTGGTTTAGGATTGGATGCAGGAATGTACCAGACTCGTATCCTAGATGGGGGTGCCCCACACACACACACACAAAAAAAAAAAGTATAGGGTTTTCTCAAAAAATACATACCAGGCCATATACTTCATGAGGGACTGATATGAATGTCAAGGGTCCCCTTGCAAAGAAAAAAATGGAATGGGGTCCCCCAAATTCCATACCAGACACTTAAAGTCTGATAAGGAGATTTTAAGGGTAAACCCCAAGCAAACAAAAATAAAAAAAAAAACAAGCAAGAAAAAGAACAAACATATTTCCCTCCTAAAATCCATACCGGACCCTAATCCAAGCATGCCGACTTGCATGCCAGGAAAGGGAGGAGGACTACACTTCCCCAAACCATATGCGTCCGAATGTCCTCAACATTTTTATTGTGCAAATTTGCTCTTGCTTTCTAGGACTAAGGCTACACAAGTTATCTCAAGCTCTTGCTACCTGCTGGCAATTACCTGGATGGACTGGAGCTACACAAGATATTTTTATGATTATCATACAGGATTTATTGGGCACCAGCAGTTTGCATAATACTTTACAATATAAAGAGAAACAGTACAATTACATTGTAGTTCAATACAGATGAAATAGGAGAGCCCTTCTCATGGAGATTACAATCTAAAAGAAAGGGGAGATGGTACAAAACGTAATAGCTGCGGGGAACGATCTTTTGGAGGTGGCCAAGTACAGTTTGTAGGTGTAGGTGGATGTGGAGATGGAGGTGGGGTAGGCTTCCCTGAACAAATGAGCATTCAAGGATCACTTAAAATTGGGTAGGATAAGAGCTAACCTGACAAACTGACTTAGGGAATTCCAGCGGATAGGTGAGGTTCTGGAGAAGTCTTGGAGGCAAACATGGGAAGGGGTAACAGGGGGTATCAGCCACGGATTCCTTGGTAAGGTGTATAAGTCTAGCAGCAGAATTTATGATAGACTGAAAGGGGAATAGCCTGTGTAAAGGTAGGCCAGTAAGGAGAGAGTTGCAGTAATCAAGGTAGGAGATACCTAGGAAATTATTAGGTTTTGTGGTGTCGTTAGATAAGAAGGGGCGAATTCTATAAATGTTGCAGAGGTAAAGGTGGAAAAATGTAATTAAATGTGGGGCTCAAAGAAGAGGTCAGGGACTGGCACCCTGGAGTGTGTGGAGGAACTAATAATTGTGCTATTGATCTGAATGGTAAAATCATGAGGGGGGGGGGGGGTGTATCAGACAGGAGAAAGTATTAAAAGCTCAGTTTTTGACAGATTGAGTTTTAGGAAATTGTGTGATATTCATACGGATATGTCACTCAGATAGATCTGGGTGTCCTCAGCGTATATGTGGTATTGGAAGCTTTGGAAGGTTATTAACTGGCCCAGAGAAAAGTTATAGAGAGAGAATATTTATTTATTTATTTTATCTATTTCAGGTACTTATATAGCGCTGTCAATTTACGCAGCGCTTTACATTTACATTACACATTCACATCAGTCCCTGCTCTCAAGGAGCTCACAATCTAAGGTCCCTAACTTACATACATACACAGTAGGGCCAATTTTTTTTTTTTTATACAGGATCCAATTAACCTACCAGCATGTCTTTGGAGTGTGGAAGGAAACCAGAGTACCCGGAGGAAACCCACGCAGGCACAGGGAGAACATGCAAACTCCAGGCAGGCAGTACCGTGGTTGGGATTTGAACCAGTGACCCTCTTGCTGCTAGGTGAAAGTGCTAACCAATACACCACTGTGCTGCCCCCTGAATATGAGGGGCCCAAGCACAAAGTTTTGGGGGGTACTCCAACAGAAAGAGGAGCTGAGGAGATAGAGTTGTTTGTGACACTGAAAGTGCGCTGAGGTAGGTAGGAGGAGAACAAACAAAGAGTCGTGGAAGCCAAGGGAGTGGAGTCTATTGAGGAGAGGGCAGTTGACTTTGTGTCGAATGCAGTTGGTTTCAGCAGTAAGTAGGTCATTAGTGAGTTTTATTAGTGCAGCTTCAGTGAAATCTATTAAAGAAAGTTTCTCGCGCTTAGGAGTATTAAGTGTGTTTATGTGATAAGGTGAATACCAATAAACCAATTTAATCAAAGCGGCTGCTGCTGACAAATAAGGTGAATGTGCCTTAAAAGTGCTGAGTGTGGGTGTCAGCACTGCTGTATACGATATCTAAAAATAAATAAATACGACAAATCATCAACTAATATCATATGTGGTCCAAAGTGCTCAGTGCAAACTGTACAAAATGTTAAAGTATCAGTATGTCCTTGTTATTAAATGTCCTTCAAATATCAGATCCAGTACATATAGTTCTAAAAAACGGTGAAGATAAAGTGCTTCAGTACTCCATTCCAAAAAAATTGTGCTCGTGCTCCCCTTTGGATGTTTACTCACCAGAACACTACGTATAGATGGCCTGTGTGTCTGTGTGAGATAGCCGTATCCTCTCCAAGGCAGGTTCACATCCAAATGCTGTATCCCAAACGCTATGATTGTGCCTGGTATACACACTGCTGTAGATCGTAATATGCTGTCCAGATTCCTCCTCAATAACATACAGACATAAAGCTCGCCATAATGAAGTATGCCAAGTAACTTTATTAAATAAAAAAGTATCCACTTATATTAAAAATACTGTTAAACAGCTAGTTGCGGTGCGGTGGTTCCTGCTTCCTGCAGCGTGCGTTCCACCGGCCTGTGACACATGCCACTTGCCATACACATTGATACACACTGTAATTATCCAGACTGATCTGATTTCTTATGAAAATGCCATTGTCTATTCCTGTGCCAAGTTGTCTGAAGAGCAACTTTATTTATCCATAGAGATGAAAAGAGTATGCAGCCATTCAAGGGAAACCCCATCCAGCCTTGGAGGAAACTCAAAGTGGTAAGGTTCCTATGTACAGGAAATCCACCACTTGCTCGAAAGAGCCCAGTCAATGCAGTTCAGTGGATGGCTGGTAGCCAAAAGAGCTTTGACATGAAAAGGAGTGCCTTTGAAGGGTCTTTGAGGTTGTTTCTTTTCCCATGGGCCCAACTCGCCATGCTCATCAACTGCCAACCCCCGACAAAGGTTGAGGAATATGCTAGATGAAGGGGCTGTTTCAAGAGGGCAACTACGCTTACCTCTGTTCCTGGGCCAGCTCTTGGGAGTCAGTCCCCACAGTGCCCTTATGTGGAAAAAAGTCCCTATATTCAGTGTTGGTGTGTTTCATTTACCCTTTACTTATGTTTAGTTATTTCCCCCTGGCCACCTCCAAGTTGGAATTGACATTCCCTATAATTCCAGGTCCTCTCTTTTTCCCCTCCTTGGAAGTCATCCTTGCAAGTATACCCTCATCTTTACTATTCCTCCCTAATATTCCCCCATTAGAATTTCTTCTTGGAACTTAAAAGGGCTTAGATCTCCCATCCTATCAGCTTATCTCTTTACTAAACCTGGATGTCAAAATCCTCTCTAAAATTATAGGTTCTAGACTAGCTGACACCTGTAAGATTCTGGTACCTTTGGTACCCTTCCAGCCCATTTCTTCCGCATTGCGTTCCACCATTTAGGTAGGTGGAACGCATATAGCTACCTGTCCCTTTAATTCTCATGACGTCATCACTAGGCACCGCTCTGAGCGGCTAATTCAATCGCCGGCTTTCACTCACAAGGTGTTCGTGCAAACCGCTTGTTATACAGCCTTGTCTGACGCTGCCGAAGCCTCCAGCTAACTAACACAAAAGGTAGATGCATTAATCCTTTCCCTTGCCGAAGTGAAAAATGAAAATCAGACTTTGAGACAGCAGATAGCCCGTGTTTCACAGCTCACTGCTGCTCAACCTCGTGAGCCCAAAATAAACCCTCCTCTAGTGTTTACAGGTGATCGGAAAAAATTTAGTGAATTTAAAAACGCATGTCAATTGCTTTTTAATTTAAAACCTCGTACTTACACTACAGACCAAATTAAAGTCTGCACCACTATCTCATATTTGTCGGGTGATCCACGGGCTTGGGCAGACTCTCTCTTTGAGAAAAATGACCCTCTTCTTAACTCCTATCCTTTATTCTTAGCAGAACTCGCTAGCTTATATGAAGGCAGAGTACTGCTGACAGCCAATTGAGGGCTTTAAAACAAGGAAGGAGACCTGTTGAAGACTTCGTAGCAGAGTTCAAAAGATGGACCCTTGATTCAGGGTGGAATGATGCATCTTTGCGAACCCAGTTCAGACTCGGGTTATCAGAAGCTGTTAAAGACGAGCTCGCCCGAGCGGATTTACCTGGCACTTTGGATGCCTTAATACAACTCAGCATCAATATTGACAGGCGACTGCGAGAAAGAAAGGCTGAGAAAATGGGAGTACCGTTATCCAATCCTTCTCAGGTTTCGCCCGTTGACCCTACTCCTATGGAGGTAGGAACCATACGCCCACCATTATCGTCTACTGAACGAGCCAGGAGAAGATCTGAAAATCTCTGCCATGTACTGCGCCTCCCCGGATCATTTGATAAGCGTCTGTCCCCTTGTCCGCAAAAAAGAGGGTGAGTGTTCACATGTCTTGCTGGGGGGATTAACAACTTCTTTTTCTAATCCCTATCTTTTTATTCATTTGACCTTACAGTGGGACCACAATAGGATCACCACCAAGGCTATGATCGACACAGGATCTTGTGGGAACTACCTTGACACTAGTTTTGTTGCTTTAAATAAAATACCTATTATTTCAAAATCTAAACCTGTCTCTGTTAGTTTTATTAACGGTATTCCGTTATCTTCTGGTCCAATTACCAATCAGACACAAGCACTCCTTGCTACTGCTAACGAGTCTCATGCTGAGACCACCACTTTTGATGTATTACCTTCACCACATTTTCCCATTATTTTGGGACTTCCCTGGTTACACATACATCAACCAATCATTGATTGGAAAACACGGACTTTAACCTTCCCCTCTCACTACTGCGAGACCACGTGTAACCTTCAATCATATAAAAAAATCCTGTCCATGGTGTCAGATGAAATTTCACCACCACCATGTTATCAGGATCTATCAGAAGTCTTCCTTGAGAAAAATGCTCAAGTATTGCCTCCCCATAGGGACTATGATTGTTCTATTGATCTACTCCCTAATAGTAAACTACCTTTCGGTCATGTTTATCCTCTTTCTCAGGATGAACTTTCTCATCTCAAGGAATACTTGGATGAGAATTTAGCGAAAGGGTTTATTAGACCCTCTACTTCTTCCACAGCTGCAGGACTTTTCTTTGTCCGCAATAAGGATTTAAGTCTCAGGCCTATTATTGACTATAGGCAATTAAATACCATTACGATAAAGGATCGCTATCCTTTACCTCTCATTCCCGAACTCATTGAACAAGTGCGCGGAGCTACCTACTTTTCAAAATTGGACCTAAAAGGGGCATACAACCTCATCTGAATCCATAATGGGGATGAGTGGAAGACGGCATTCAGAACCAGATACGGATTATTCGAATATCTAGTGATGCCTTTTGGGTTGTGTAATGCTCCCGCAGCATTTCAGCGATTCATAAATGACATCTTCAGAGACTTACTTGATGTTTGTGTTGTGGTATATCTGGATGATATACTCATTTATTCTCAGTCCTTGTCCGAACATGTAAGACATGTACTATCCAGATTACTCGCACACAATTTATACGTAAAATTGAAAAAAATGCCTATTTCATAAGGAAGAAGTACTATTCCTAGGATACATCATATCTAAGAACGGTATCAAGATGGATATGAGCAAGATATCATGTATACTGGATTGGCCTGTACCAACAACTCGTAAGGCATTACAACGATTCCTTGGATTTTCAAACTTCTATAGGAAGTTCATCAAGAACTTCTCTTCTATTGTGAGACCGCTCACACAACTTACAAGTGTAAAGAAACCATTCAAATGGTCTGAAGAAGCAAATAAAGCTTTCCGCTTGTTAAAATCAAGCTTCACTTCTGCTCCCATACTACGCCATCCAGACCCATCCCTCCAATACATCCTGGAGGTAGATGCGTCAAATATGGCTGTAGGAGCAATTCTTTCCCAACGACCAACGAATACTTCACCATTCCACCCAGTTGCTTTTTTCTCTAAATCACTAAGTAGCCCAGAGGTGAATTACCCAGTGGGTGAAAAAGAGTTGCTTGCCATAAAACTGGCACTAGAAAATTGGCGACATTTACTTGAAGGTACTCGATTGCCAATACTCATATATACAGATCATAAGAATCTCCAATACCTTCAGACCAACAAGACTCTTTCCCACCGGCAGGTACGTTGGTCATTATTCTTCCTAAGATTCAACTTCCTAGTGACCTACACGCCTGCAGACAAAAACAAAAAAGCGGATGCGCTATCAC
This sequence comes from Pelophylax lessonae, assembly GCF_965119305.1. Classification (NCBI taxonomy): domain Eukaryota; kingdom Metazoa; phylum Chordata; class Amphibia; order Anura; family Ranidae; genus Pelophylax; species Pelophylax lessonae. Next base: position 517,497,649 of record NC_138770.1, on the reverse strand, counting down.
GGCTAACCGAAGATAACTGCGCCGAAATCCCTTCACTTCCTATAATACCCCATGACCGTATTATTGGTGTTGTTCGTTCCTTGAAGGAAGAGATTCTGCACAGTATAGGACTGGATTCACCACCACCACAACTAAGTGCTGATGCAGAAGGCTTCCTCTACTTTAACGATAAACTCTACATACCTCCTGGTATGCGTACCAAGATCTTGGAATTATCACATGACGTACCTATGGCAGGACATATGGGTATGACTAAGACATTCAATTTGCTCACCAGGCAATTTTGGTGGCCTGATATGAAGACGTCTGTACAAAAATTTGTTTCCTCATGTGACATCTGTGCAAGGTCCAAAATTGACACTACAAAACCATCTGGTCTACTTTGCAGTCTACCAATACCCAAAGTTCCATGGGAAGTTGTGTCCTTAGACTTTATAGTAGAATTACCACCTTCCAAAGGATTTACTACCATTCTAGTGTCAGTGGACCATCTGACAAAGATGGCACATTTCATTTCTATTCGCAGACTACCTTCATCTAAGGAAACAGCGGAATTACTAGTGAAACATGTGTTCAAGCTACATGGAATTCCAAAGACTCTTTTATCTGACCGAGGTTCACAGTTCATCTCCAAGTTTTGGCAAGCTCTATGTCATATACTACGAATTGAGCGAAAACTTACTTCTCCCTACCACCCTCAGACCAATGGACAAACTGAAAGAGTCAACCAGTGCATTGAACAATATTTGCGTTGCTACACCTCATACCTACAGGATGATTGGGTGGACCTCCTCCCTCTGGCAGAATTTGCTTACAATAACACAACCCACAGTACTACTAAGCAAAGTCCATTCTACCTAAACTATGGGTTTCTTCCCACACTTCTTCCACCACGCATACTGCCATCAAGTAACCCAGTAGCCTCTGACTATCTTACCCAAATAAAAGACTCTCTGGGTTTACTTAACACCACCATCTCACATGCTCATAGCCAACAAAAAAGGTACTACGACCTCCGTAGAAGACCTTCTCCTCAATATGCTATTGGGGATCTCGTTTGGCTATCTACGAAAAACTTAAGGTTAAAGATCCCCAGTAAAAAGCTTGGGCCTTTGTTTCTAGGACCTTTCCCAATTGAGAAGCTCATTGGGAGAGCTGCAGTTCAACTCACCTTACCGGCAGATCTTAAAATACACCCCATCTTTCACGTGTCGCTACTGAAACCACATGTTCCCAACCAAGGAATAAGACCTACCATCTCGCCTCCACCTCCAGTACAAGTTGAGGGCGGAGAAGAATTTGAGATTAAGGAGATTTTGGATTCTCGTATCCACAGAGGGAAACTCCAATATCTCATAAGATGGAAAAACTATGGACCCCAAGACGACACCTGGTTGGATACTTCTGACGTTCACGCTCCCAGGCTTATACGAAGGTTCCACTCCAAATACCCGGAGAGACCAGTGCTATAGGCCTTCCGGAGCCGGCCTTAAGGGGGGGGTACTGTAAGATTCTGGTACCTTTGGTACCCTTCCAGCCCATTTCTTCCGCATTGCGTTCCACCATTTAGGTAGGTGGAATGCATATAGCTACCTGTCCCTTTAATTCTCATGACGTCATCACTAGGCGCCGCTCTGAGCGGCTATTTCAATCGCCGGCTTTCACTCACAAGGTGTTCGTGCAAACCGCTTGTTATACAGCCTTGTCTGACGCTGCCGAAGCCTCCAGCTATTTCCCCAGTATCTGGATAGACCGGAGTCTCGCTACTTGATCCTGTATCTCGCTACTGATCCTGTATCTCGCTACCTGATCCTTATCTCATTACCGGACCCCTCATCTCTCTAAACCAACTAGTGATAAGTACCCCACAGGGGATTCCTTCCTATCAACTTACACTATCTACTCTTGCATACTAAAGACTGTTGCTATCTATGCACTACTATTTCTATCATCTGCACTGTTACATAGATTGCTAGCTCTTGAGTCTACTACCATCTATATCCTTGCACTGAGTTAGCAATTCCTGTACACTTCATCTGCTGTCCCCTACCACCTGTTATTCGTACATGATTGCTAACCTATCTGCATACTATCTATCACAATCTGCTAACACTCCTGAACATTACTATTGAGTGCCTATCATTGCTATCACTACTCACGCCTGTCCTTTCAGCACATCACCTCTATACTATCGTATACAACCTATCACTCCAGGAACATCTTATCTGAGTGCCTGTATATTTGCATGCTAAGGCAGGCTGGGCCACAATGATGAGTCTGGAGAGTTGGATATGGTGATTCAACACATCTCTACACGACTACTGAGTGGAAATTCTGCAGCTGCAAATCCAGTTCACTAAACAAACGCCGGAGCGTTACAACACCCTCCCTTCCTTACTCAACCCTGCACATTCTGGCTTCGTAAAGGCTAGGACTGCATCACTAAACATTCATAAAGTCATGATGGTCCTAGAACATGCCAAAGCCAATCCAGATAAGGACCTTGACATCATCACTCTGGATGCAGATTAAGCTTTTGACAACGTCATTTACGAGTGTCTCTCATTGGTTCTTTCAAAATTAGGGATCCCAGAACACTTCCAGCATCTCATAGAAACAATGTATGCTTCTGAGACGGCCAGACTGGTGGTGGTAGGCCTTCTAACAGACAATTTCTGTCTTTTCAAATTAACTAGGTAGGGATGCCCACTTTCCCCACTGTTGTTCAATTTAGCTCTAGATACCTTTCTGACCATGCCCCACTACATGGCATACGCTTCGGTGACTGTGACCTTCCCACTGCTTTATTCGCAGATGACGTTCATATATTCATCGCTAACCCTTCTTCTCACCTGCTCACTATTAGGAACATTTTCGACGAGTTCAGAAACTACCCTGGTCTTCACATTAATTATAGCAAAAGCTACATTTTTCCACTGGGCTTTCACCCTAATCCCTCATGGATCCCCTTCTCCCTATTTACTGTTGCCAAATCTATTATGACTTATTTAGGCATCAAGATAGGCAGAATCTCCTCCACTCCATATGCTTTAAACTATCCGCCATTAATTCAGAAAATTATTAAAGAACTGGAAAACTGGATGGATCTGCCCTTATCACTTCTGGGGAGATGTCACCTCTTCAAGATGATCAGTTTTGTGTGACTTTCATACCCCCTTCAACCCATCCCAATCTTGTTAAGGCACAAAGATAATCACACTTTGTTTAAGGTCATCTCAAAATTTATCTGGCGCAAAAAAACGACTACGCATAGCTATACCAAACTATATCTCACCAGGAGCGAAGGGGGTGCAAACCTCCAATATGAGGTTATATATTCTAGCTTGTCTGCTCATAATAGGCTTAGCCTGGGTTTGGGGGCTTCTAGGTATTCCATTTGGTCCCTTGAATCAAAGATGGTTCATCCCTACTCTCTGCCTGCCCTAGTACACTGCAAATGGAAGTCTCTCCAAGCAGTTATTCAACATAACCTCCTATTGCTATTGCCTGGAGGGAAACTCGGAAAAAACTGGATCTAGCCCCCTTAATTTCAAGGCATCTACCCATCCAAGTAAACCCAATCTTTTTTTTAGGGCTGGAGCGCAAAGCCTTTACAACAAGGGTCTTCAAACATTGGCCCTACAGTTCAGGAACTACTATTCCCATCATGTCTTATCATGTCTGTGAATGTCAGAGTTTTACAATGCCTTATGTGTAGTTCCACAACAGCTGGAGGGCCATAGTTTGAGGATCTCTGCTTTACAACATGGAAATGCCACAGCCTAACTCTGCTTTCTTCCCTATTCAATCTGGAATCTAGAACACCCCACGTTTTTGCGAAGATTGCTAATAAATTCTCTTTACCTACATCACACTCCTTCCACTATTGTATTGGTTACAATACTTCACAATGTCGAGAGAGCCAGAAGAGATTTTCGTCTATCTACATTATACCACTTGCTAAACCAAGGCTCTATTCTATCTCAAACATATATAAACTACTCTGCAAATGGACTCCCCCTTTTAAATCTACTTCAGCTGTGAACTGGAATAAAGACTTCCCCACCAAAGAGATGTCTGACAAGATACTCTAGGGCTATAAGAGCATAATCCACTTGATGCTGAACGAATCCTCAAGTGGGACACAATTTAAAACTGATTCGATGTGCTTTTTTACCCGAGGAATCGAATCCGAGATCCACCGTATGCCCTCCTTGCTCGCAGCTAAGACCCTCTCTGGCACGTCACCTCTGGTCTTGCACACACATTTCTGTTTTCTTCTTATCCTTCATATTTGGAGTTACCCCCATTCAACTTCCAAAGGACCTCATTCTGCTGATCTTTGTCTATGGGAACGTCCCTCCTCGCTCACGACCAAACGAGAGTCCTTAGCATACTCCTTGAATTCAAATCTATCTTCTAGTAGCTTGGAGAACTATACTAAAATATTGGACTACCACATCTTCTCCAAAAATCTCGCTAGTTAAACAGGAACCAACACTATTGCTATACCTGAGAGAAAATTTACCAGGGCAGCTTCTACTCATTTCCTTAGGAGATGGCAAGCTTTTATGTCTACAACTTTGTCTCTGGAGGAATGCAGGTCAATTTCTGGCTCCTTTAACTACTTCCAAGAACTACAAAAACTCTACAACGTTAAAGACTCCCCTTAATTGGCACCCCCATTTTGCCTATAGAGTTGGTGCCTCAGTTACATGTTTTAGGTCAGGTTTCCCCTCTTCAACATATTTGTGTGTGCAGTACTCCTCCATCTCCCCACCTCTCCCTGGTCCCTCTCATCCATTCCCTCTACCCCTAGGATAGATTCTGTTAGATGTACAATCTGCTGTATGTGTATTGACAATTTTATGTTTATTACCACTCCACATATCCTTTTGTTAATAGTTTGTAAAATGAGAGACCTCTGTGACTCCCCCTGGGGGTCACATTCTTTATCTTCTGTATTTTGAATTCTTTCAATAAATTATATTTAAAACAACTTGGGCATCAATACTGAATCATTTATTCATTTATTGTGGCTTTAGCCATGTTTATTGCTAGGAGAAAATATTTGACTGTTAAGTTTAAAAAATGGTATCAACATTGATTCTGTGTACATATGGATTATACATATATAAAACAAAAAAGACCACATTGTTCTGCTTGTCACCATTTACAATAAATATTGTACTTCAAGAGTTCTCCAAGCTTTGTTCCTGCTAAGCACTCTTCAAATTTTGCATCCATTTCTTGACTTTGAGCTTCTGAAAAGTAGTTTTTCCAATCTCCAACATCCCCTGAAAAAAAGAAAAAAAAAAAGAAAGAAAATGCTACATTAAATGAGTGAAATGTTTAGAATCAAGTTCTAGGTTCTATATTGTATACCTGTTAATTTTAGGGGAAAGGAACAAAAAAGATATGCATTGTAAAACGTGATTTATACATCTACAAACAAATCTTACTGAACCCAAAAGCAAAAATGTATATACTTCAGTTTAACAGTCCTTGGATGTGGTGGCTGCCTTTAGTTTTTTTTTCTATCTTTTTTCACCCTGCTCTAGGGTGATAACCCTCACTTACTGTGCTGCATCTTTGGAGGAGCAGCATTGTCACCCTAGAACAGAAACAGTTTTAGGACCACAGAACACCTGCCCCTCACCTCCTTGATAAAATAATGTGGAAGTGTTCATTAGTTTACAGAGGTAATCTAGGTAAGAAGATCAGACTTACCATTGCAAAGTACATGGCAGAGCACTGTATGTTTGGCAAAATCAACAGAAAAGATGCATTAATTGGTCATTAAAGCAGAACTTCTCCCCTCTTCCCCACATAAAACACATTTATTTTCTTAAAAGAGTTCTGTTCCACCTCCTAATGCCTATCATAATGGGCATTATGCCCGTTATGGCTCTTGGGATAAGCACATCACATATCCCAGGAGGCATAGTGCTTCATAGAGAAAGGTGAAGGGGGGAAGGCTTAGTGGTGCATCATCCCGAGGCCAGTCAGCTAAATCCGGAAGAGCTGGTGGACCTTTGAATGATGTCACACAAAAGATGGCGGCATGGGACAGAGTGGGGGCAGACTTCTATCAGGATTCTGCAAGACACCGCTGATAAGCTGGGCGGGTGAGTATCTGAAACATGCAGTGCCCACCACAAGGTATGCAGGAGTTTAGAACAAATGGGAGTGTGTGTGTGTGTGGGGGGGGGGGGGGAGGCTGGAGAACCACTTTAATAACAACATTTCTTTCAATTACATATTTCATTGACCAAAAGGGAGCAAATAAAAAGTTGTTATGGCTTACATACAGGTTAATATAGATAATTCACATACACATCTATGCATGAAGTCTGCAGCAATGCAACAGGTTATTGAGCTGGAGGGAGTCCAGAGAAGGGCAACTAAATTAATAAGGGGACTGGAGGACCTCAATTATGAGGACTAAAGCACTAAATATATTCTCCCTGGAGAAGAGACGATTGAGAGGAGATATGATAGTAGTATACAAATACCTCAATGGTGATCCCAGCGAAGGAAGGAAACTTTTCAATCTGAGGGAGTGTAAGAACACGCGGCCACACAATGCGATTAGGGGGTTTTTCACTGTTAGTGCGATAAGGATGTGGAACTCTTCCACAATCTGTGGCGTCAGCTGGGAGTATTGATATTTTTAAAAGACTCTTGGACGTGCATCTTAGTGAACACAACACAACATACAATATGGAAAATTATTATCGACACTAACACACATGCACCTTCGCAGGTTGAACTGGATGAACTATTGTCTTTATTCTACCTTACCTACTTCAAAACTATGAAACTGTGATGGGTTGAAACTGTAATACAGTCACATAAAATGCATTTTGTTTGTGTAAACTTTAACCACTTGCTGCCCAGGCTATTTCTGACATGTCTCACATACATGTTAAAGACAAGCATTCTTTCTTTTTCTAGAAAATTACTTAGGACCTCAAATATTATATATTTTTTCAAAGCAGAGGCCCTGGAAAATAAAGTGTTGGTTGTTGTTATTTTTTTATGCTGCATTCAATTTTTTATCAAACACAAGTTTTTAGGAAAAAATACACCGAAATGCATTTTAGTGCACACAAACACAATGATACCCGTTTTTTGGTAAAATACAAAAGATGATCTTGTGCTAAGTAAATAGATTTGTTAAGATTTAAAAGTTTGAATGCCAGTGAAATGGCAACAAACTATGGTACCTAAATCTCCACAGGTAACTCTTTAAAAAGCCTTTACAGGTTACCAGTTTAGAGTAAAAGAGGAGCCATGACATAGCCAGCCTAACACTTGGTCCCAGGCTCCCTCATGGCACAGGAGAGCTCAGAACAGTGGCGGTGGGAGGAGGGGCCCTCTTCTGTGCCCTGTAAAAGTGATTTAGCAGCTGTAGAGCCGCTCCGATAACTTTTACTGGAAAGCCCACCACCGGCTATAAAAACCAATACGAGGATCATGGCTGCAGCTGCCATGACACTCTAACACTCCAACAAAAATATTTGTGTCATAGAGTATTATTTATGATGTTTTATGTGTTTGGTTTTGATATTTCATACCACTCCACCCTTTTAACCCTAGCCGGATCATGACAGTTCAGTACTAGGTACCCTTCCACTTAGCACTCACAGAACTAAGAACACCTAAAGAACACAAAGAAATAAGTCATTTTCAGCAGAAGAGCAGCAGGTAAAACTTTGCAATGAAGTCCACTAAAACCTTTGCAACGTACACTGCTTACCTGGAAGAGATTCACTTTTAGAGACAATATTTTTAAAAGAAATGACAAAAGATGTGGCGCTGCCAAAATGTTCACATCAGGAAAGGAAAATATAGAACTTCATATTGGTTGCTTTTCGATAACCAAACCTGGGTTTATCGGGTAAGAGAGGACCTCATTTTGGGTCTTAAGGATTTCCCAATTTTCAAGCTAGCCCCCAGGAAATTGAGAAATAATTTTAAGCCTAGGACTAGGCCTATTTTCTTTATTCAATTAGTATGGATATTCCAGTGAAAAAAAATTAAACGTAGGAATATTTTTTTGTTCTACTTTAGCAAAAATAATTTACACAGGGGATCAAGACAAACAATATCCCTCTATATTTCTATAACTGTTCTACAAACTTTATTGTATGTTGCCTGAGATGCCCTTACTTTGTGGGCCACACTATCCACACATTCAGAGCAAAGTTTAGTGAACACAGAATATTTCTAGAACAAGAGAGTGCTCCTAGACACTTTGCTGTAAAAAATGGAAAATCTATAGAGGGCCTCCATGTATGGACCTTAGAAGCCATTGCCAAAAATCTCCTGTATGCTGATAGGTTCTGTAGGTTGTGTGAGAGACAAACCTTCTGGATCTATACGTCAGACACATTATCTCCATCAGGAATATAAGAAGAAATTGAAATTGAGGCTGATGAAGGAGTAGTGGCTTGCCTCTGAAACGCGTCCCTATTGGCTACCACGATAGTCAGGCTGACAGGTCATTCACACTAGCTGGAGGATTTTTCCCTAGACGTCCTTCACAGCTTTGGATACAGTACACCAACGGTCTCCAGTCTTTCCGGCAATGGCTCTCTCTGGACTGGTCCCTCACGCTGATGGCTCTCCCTGGACTAACTGATGGTTTTCTCCCCCCAAACATTGCCTGCAGCTTCCCCTGGACCATCCCTGATACACATCTTCCACAGCCCTTCGCCTGTCAATCACTCTGTAAATGGTGGGCGTCTCTTTCCTTCCCCTCTTCTCTTGCAGCTTGTGGATTTCCAGTCCATTGTGAGAAGGTAGCCTTGCACGTGCTGTTAGTGTCAGCCAGTGACTATTTTAAAATTTTGTCATTCCTAACCTCTGGGAATACTCCTTTCTTTTCTAATACACATGTTGGGAATGCATCCCGTGTTTTATAAGATCTAATACCTAAGGTACTGGTACAAGGGTAGCGCTGTATAAGAGTCTTTTTCTGTGTGTTCAGAAATTTAAATTAATACTATTATTTAACATATATAGGATCTCAAAGCCAATTCAATAGTATGGTTATGAGAGTCACCCTTTGGTGCTAGCATTTACATTAACATAAAAAAAAAATCGTAAAATATTTGTTTTTATATAAAATATTTCATTTTTTTATATATGTACCTTTCTAATAGCTCTCTCTCTGTCTTTTTTTTATACATATTTTCAGTTATGGTTATAGCTGATGATGAGTATAAGCATTACTAATGAGTTTTCATAATGATATTTATATATACATATACAATGTGAATTCATTTTTATACTCCTTATTCATTTTTTTACTCCAGTTTTCAGGGTAATCATGTATGTACCGAACAGACCATGCACTATACAATATGACTGTGCAGCTACCAATAGCTGTGTAGTGTTAAGGGCCTGTGTAATAGGGCTGCGCATCTTCACTTACCTCACGATTCGATGTGATTACAATTATTATGGTCGCAATTCGATTCCGCGATGCATCACGATTACTATGGGGACCCTGCTCTAAAGGGGGATCTATGGGGACCCTTCTCTAAAGGGGGATCTGTGGGGAACCTTCTCTAAAGGGGGATCTATGGGGACCCTGCTCTAAAGGAGATCTATGGGGAGCCTGGGCCTGCCCTAAAGGGGATCCAGGGAAACTGAGCTCTAAAGGGGGATCTATGGGGACCCTGCTCTGAAGGGGGATCTATGGAATAGATCCCCTTTAGTGCAGGGTCGCCATAGATACCCCTTTAGAGCAGGCCAGCGTCCCCAGAGATCCCCCTTTAGTAGAGCAGGTCCCCCCATAGATCCCCCTATAGTAGAGCAGGTCTCCTCACCAGGGCCTACTGTACTACAACTAGGGGGACTACAGAGCCCAGCATTCCTCCTTACCAGGGCCTACTGTACTACAACTAGGGGGACTACAGAGCCCAGCATTTCTCATTACCAGGGCCTACTGTACTACAACTAGGGGCACTACAGAGCCCAGCATTCCTCCTTACCAGGGCCTGTTATACTACAACTAGGGGGACTACAGCTGTAGTCCCCCTAGTTGTAGTATAACAGGCCCTGGTAAGGAGGAATGATGGGCTCTGTAGTGCCCCTAGTTGTATTATAGCAGGCCCTGGTAAGGAGTAATGCTGGGCCCTGTAGTGCCCCGACTTACCAGGAAGCAGAGCTGCAGCCAGTTGTGGGTGAAGTATCGGTTGGTGTATGGAGTAGGGCTCGGACAGGTATTACATTGTCAATTTGTAGAAAATGCAATATAATAGTGTATAGTGCAATATATGAAATAATTTTGTCAGGTGATGCAGATGCTTTTAAATTCAATGGCGATAAGCTAACTTTTGCCAGGCAGAAAGCACAAGTAGTGCAGAGTTACAGTTTTTAAAGTCTAGGGTTAGACGCTCTATCAAGGTTCTTTTGTTGTTATCTCTGTGTCCCCACTGGGGAGATTCACAACTCTTACTTATAACCATTTTCATTTTAAAATATGACACAGTATACAATTTTCTTACCTTTTCTGAATACAATTTTTCCCATTTCACCATGTGTGTTTTTGGAGTTTTCCTTCATAGACTTAAATGTTCCTTTATCAGCAATGATTTTAACTTGCTCTTCAGTGAGAGGTAAAGAAAAAAATTCTGAAATCTTCTTAATTGATCCCTCTAGATCCTATATGAATAGAAGGGAGCATGTAGAAAGTGAAGATATCTGTTATTGTCATTATTATAATTTTAGAAATATGAGTTACAAATATAGTTCTATTTTAAAGTAGAACTAAGGGAAACTTTTTTTTTCATTGAATATACAGTATATACCCCTGTAAAGATTATTTTTGCAATCTGTGTCCCATTAGGCAGATTTTTCTAAACTTCTTGTCCCATAGGCAAAACAGGAAGTGAGAAAATCCCTCTAAAGTCAGGAAATCGCTGGTTGTCATGAGAACTATTGTCCTCTCTGGAAGATATCCTCACTACTCCTGTTCTGGTGACAGCCCAAAATTTTGGATTTTTTTTATTTTCACTTTTAATGCTAATGATAAACAAGACAAATAGAAAGGGCGAATCTCCCAAACAGCTGCACAGACAGCAATAAAAAAAGAAAATCTGACAGGTGTTCTAATGCCTCTCCACTCTTGCCCAAAACGTTCTCTTTCTGCACCACGTCCATCTTCTCTACCCTACAATTATGCAAAAAGCAGCACTTATGCTATCACACCAGTATTTACTCAAACATATTCACGTGAAAAACATATTCATCTTTATGTATTTAATCTTTCACATTATTGGCTAATTGAAGCGAAAAAAATTAACATCTCCTATTGTAAACCAGCCTTATTGTTGCTTGGGAGCTCAAAGACCCATTTGGTTACCTTGCAATAAAGTCCAGATGCTGCATGAAGCACAGGAACTATGGGACTCCAAAAGATTAGAAATCCATCTATTGCACAGTTTTAAAAAAAATGTAAGTTTTCTCTCAAAGCAAAGATAATTGCTTCCTTGGAATAAACACAATAAATATTGCTTTATGTATTTACAGAACATGAAGTACAGTGCATCAGAAAGTATCCAACGCGCTTCACTTTTTCCACATTTTGTTATGTTACGGCTTTATTCCAAAATAGATTAAATTCCTTATTTTCAACGTGAAAGAAGTTTGTTTAAAATCTTTGCAAATTTATTAAAAAAAAAAAAGAAAACGAAAAAAAAGAAAATCACATGTACATAAGTATTCACAGCCTTTTCCATGGCACTCAAAATTGTGCTCAGGTGTATCCTGTTTCTACTGATCATCCTTGAGATGTTTCTACAACTTGATCGGAGTCCACCTGTGGTAAATTCAGTTGATTGGACATGATTTGGAAAGGCACACACCTGTCTATATATAAGGTCCCACAGTTAACAGTGCATGTCAGAGCACAAAGCAAGCCATGAGGTTCAAGGAATTGTCTGTAGACCTCCGAGACAGGATTGTATTGAGGCACAGATCTGGGAAAGGTATAGAAAATTTTCTGCAGCATTGAAGGTCCCAATGAGCACAGTGCCCTCCATCATCTGTAATTGGAAGAAGTTTGTAACTGCCAGGACTCTTCATAGAGTGGGCCACCCGGCCGAACTGAGCGATTAGGGGTGAAGGGCCTTAGTCAGGGAAGTGACCAAGAACCCAATGGCCATTCTGACAGAGCTCCAGCGTTTCTCTGTTGAGATTGAACCTTCCAGAAGAACAACCATCTCTGCAGCACGCCACAAATCAGGCCTGTATGGTAGAGTGGCCAGACGGAAGCCACTCCTCAGTAAAAGGCACATGACAGCCCACCTGGAGTTTGCCAAAAGGCACCTGAAGGACTTTCGGACCATGAGAAACAAAATTCTATGGTCTGGTGAACAAACATGGAACTCTTTGGCCTTGATGGCAAGCGTCATGTCCGGAGGAAATCAGGCAACGCTCATCACCTGGCCAATACCATCCCTACAGTGAAGCATGGTGGTGGCAGAATCATGCTGTGGGGATGTTTTTCAGTGGCAGAAACTGGGAGACTAGTTAGGATGGAGGGAAAGAAGAATGCAGCAATGTACAGAGACATCCTTGATGAAAACCTGCTCCAGAGCGCTCTGGACCTCAGACTGGAGTGAAGGTTCATCTTCCAACAGGACAACGACCCTAAGCACACAGCCAAGATAACAAAGAAGTGGCTACGGGACAACTCTGGGAATGTTCTTAAATGGCCCAGCGACAGCCCAGACATGAACCCGATTTAGCATCTCTGGAGAGATCTGAAAATGGCTGTGCACGGACCATCCAAGCTTGGGGAGCTTGAGAGGTCCTGCAAAGAAGAATGGGAGAAACTGCTCAGAAATAGGTGTGCCAAGCTTGTGGCATCATACTCAAAAAGACTTGAGGCTGTAATTGGTGCCAAAGGTGCTTCAACAAAGTATTAAGCAAAGGCTGTGAATACTTATGTACATGTGATTTTTTATAAATTTGCAAAGATTTCAAACAAACTTATTTCACGTTGTTATTATGGGGTATTATTTGTAGAATTTTGAGAAATATAATATAATATTAATAATATAATAATAATAAATGTAATACATTTTGGAATAAGGCTGTAACATAACAAAATGTGGAAAAAATGAAGCGCTGTCAATATTTTCTGGATGCACTGTATTTCTTGAAATTCTTTATGGATGAAATGAATTGATGGCTTTTACTTCCCTGTTAGACACGAGAAATGTCTATCATGTACCTGATAAACTGCCAGTGGGTATACAGTACATCACAAAAGTGAGTACACCCCTTACATTTTTGTAAATATTTTATTATATCTTTTCATGTGACAACACTGAAGAAATGACACTTTTCTACAATGTAAAGTAGTGAGTGTACAGCTTGTATAACAGTGTAAATTTGCTGTCCCCTCAAAATAACTCAACACACAGCCTTTAATGTCTAAACCACTGGCAACAAAAGTGACTACAACCCTAAGTGAAAATGTCCAAACTGGGCCCAATTAGCAATTTCCCCTTCTTGGTGTCCTGTGACTCGTTAGTGTTACAAGGTCTCAGGTGTGAATGGGGAACAGGTGTGGTAAATTTGGTGTTATTGCTTCCATACTGGTCACTGGAAGTTCAACATGGCACCTCATGGCAAAGAACTCTCTGAGGATCTGAAAAAAAGAATTGTTGCTCTACATAAAGATGGCCTAGGCTATAAGAAGATTGCCAAGACCCTGAAACTGAGCTTCAGCATGGTGGCCAAGACCATACAGTGGTTTAATAGGACAGGTTCCACTCAGAACAGGCCTCACCACGGTCGACCAAAGAAGTAGAGTGCACGTGCTCAGCCTCATATCCAGAGGTTGTCTTTGGGAAATAGACATGGGAGTGCTGCCAGCATTGCTGCAGAGGTTAAAGGGGTGCGGGGTCAGCCTGTCAGTGCTTAGACCATACACCTCACACTGCATTAAATTCGTCTGCATGGCTGTCATCCCAGAAGGAAGCCTTTTCTAAAGATGATGCACAAGAAAGCACACAAACAGTTTTCTGAAGACAAGCAGACTAAGGAGATGGCATACTGGAATCATGTCCTGATGAGACCAAGATATACTTATTTGGTTCAAATGGTGTCAAGCGTGTGTCACAGCAACCAGGTGAGGAGTACAAAGACAAGTGTGTCTTGCCTAACTTCAAGTATGGTGGTGGGAGTGTCATGGTCTGGAGCTGCAAGAGTGCTGTCAGCACTGGGGAGCTACAGTTCATTGAGGGAACCATGAATGCTAACATGAACTGTGACATACTGAATCCGAGCAGGATCCCCTCTCTTCAGAGACTGGGCCGCAGGGCAGTATTCCAACATGATAATGACCCCAAACACACCTCCAAGACGACCAGAGCCTTGCTAAAGAAGCTGAGGGTAAACATGATGGCCTGGCCAAGCATGTCTCTACACCTAAACCCTAATGAGCATCTGTGGGGCATCCTCAAATGGAAGGTGGAGGAGCGCAAGGTCTCTAACATCCACCAGCTCCATGATGTCATCGTGGAGGAGTGGAAGAGGACTCCAGTGGCAACCTATGAAGCTCTGGGGAACTCCACGCCCAAGAGGGTTAAGGCAGTGCTGGAAAATAATGGTGGCCACACAAAATATTGACACGTTGGGTCCAATTTGGACATTTTCACTTAGGGGTGTACTCACTTTTGTTGACAGTGGTTTAGACATTAATGGCTGTGTGTTGAGAAATTTTGAGGGGACAGAACATTTACACTGTTATACAATCTGTACACTCACTTCTTTATATTGTTGCAAAGTGCAATTTCTTTAGTGTTGTCACATAAAAAGTTATAATAAAATATTTATAAAATGTGAGGGGTGTACTAACATTTGTGAGATACTGTAGGTTATAATAGCCTAAAAATTACTATTTAGATACATCCCATAATACTCTTTGATAATTCAAGTGAGTGGTTTATTTTTTTTCTAAAATAACAAACATGTTATACTTACCAGCTCTGTTCAACGATTCTACACAGTGCAGACCCGATCCTCCTCTTCTGGGATGCCCTGCTGGCACTCCTGGCTCCTCTTCTCTAAGTGCCCCCATAGCAAGCTGCTTGCTATGGGTGCACTTGTGCAAGCTCAATCCTGAGCTGCACTGTATGTGTCAATAGGCATCACCGTCCCCTGCTCTCTGCTCACAGGATGTTTTTGGCTCCAACTTCTGCCAATCATCCTGTGAGAAGAGGGGAGAGAAGAGCAGTGTTGCTGTAGATGGGCACAACACTGGTTCGAGATCAAGCTCAGGTAAGTATTTAAGGAGGGGCTAGTGGAAGCTGACATGAAAAGGTTTTTTACCTTAATGCAGAGAATGCTTTAGGGTAAAAAACCTTTTACCGTCACAGCCACTGTAACTTATTCTAAAACTGTTGTGGTTACAAACAAACCTCTAGTTGCATAAAACTGTATAATCTTTCATTTAATATTCATCATATTGGTAATCCTCTAAATATATATACAGTATCTCACAAAAGTGAGTACACCTTTCACATTTTTGTAAATATTTTATCATATCTTTTCATGTGACAACACTGAAGAAAAATGACACTTTGCTACAATGTAAAGTAGTGAGTGTACAGCTTGTATAACAGTCTAAATTTGCTGTCCCCTCAAAATAACTCAACAGACAGCCATTAATGTCTAAACCGCTGACAACAAAAGTGAGTACACACCTAAGTGGAAATGTCCAAACTGGGCCGAAAGTGTCAATATTTTGTGTGGCCATCATTATTTTCCAGCACTGCCTTAACCCTCTAAGGCATGGAGTTCACCAGAGCTTCACAGGTTGCCACTGATGTCCGTTTCCACTCCTCCATGATGACATCACGGAGCTGGTGGATGTTAGAGACCTTGAGCTCCTCCACCTTCCGTTTGAAGATGCCCTACAGATGCTTAATAGGGTTTAGGTCTGGAGACATGCTTGGCCAGTCCATCACCTTTACCCTCAGCTTCTTTAGCAAGGAAATGGTCGTCTTGGAGGTGTGTTTGGGGTCATTATCATGTTGGAATACTGCCCTGCGGCCCAGTCTCTGAAGGGAGGGGATCATGCTCTGTTTCAGTATGTCACAGTACATGTTGGCATTCATGGTTCCCTCAATGAACTGTAGCTCCCCAGTGCCAGCAGCACTCATGCAGCCCAGACCATGATACTCCCTCTTCGATGCTTGACTGTAAACAAGACACACTTGTCTTTGTACTCCTCACCTGGTTGCCACCACACACGCTTGATACCATCTGAACCAAATAAGTTTATCTTGGTCTCATCAGACCACGGGACATGGTTCCAGTAATCCATGTCCTTAAGTCTGCTTGTCTTCAGCAAACTGTTTGCAGGCTTTCTTGTGCATCATCTTTAGAAAAGGCTTCCTTCTGGGACGACAGCCATGCAGAGCAATTTGACACAGTGTGTGGCATATGGTTTGAGCACTGACAGGCTGACCCTCCCACCCCTTTAACCTTTGCAGCAATGCTGGCAGCACTCATACGTCTATTTCCCAAAGACAACCTCTGGATATGACGCTGAGCACGTGCACTCTACTGCTTTGGTCGACCATGGAGAGGTCTGTTCTGAATGGAACCTGTCCTGTTAAACCTCTGTATATTCTTGGCCACCGTGCTGCAGCTCAGTTTTAGGGACTTGCCAATCTTCTTATAGCCTAGGCCATCTTTATGTAGAGCAACAATTCTTTTTTGTTTTCAGATCCTCAGGGAGTTCTTTGCCATGAGGTGCCATGTTGAACTTCCAGTGACCAGTATGAGAGAGTGAGAGTGATAACACCATATTTAACACACCTGCTCCCCATTCATATCTGAGACTTTGTAACACTAACAAGTCACATGACACCGTGGAGGGAAAATGGCTAATTGGGCCCAATTTGGACATTTTCACTTAGGGGTGTACACACTTTTGTTGCCAGTGGTTTAGACATTCATGGCTGTGTGTTGAGTTATTTTGAGGGGACAGCAAATTTACACTGTTATACAAGCTGTACACACATTACTTCACATTGTAGCAAAGTGTAATTTCTTCAGTGTTGTCACCTGAAAAGATATAATAAAACATTTACAAAAATGTTAGGGGTGTACTCACTTTTGTGAGATACTGTGCGTATATATATATATATATATATATATATATATATCTTTTTTATTTATTTTATTTTTTTTTGCTGTAATTACATTTTAAAGCAGTGGTGATCATTTCATTTAAAGGGTAATTCTATCTTCGTGGGGAAAAAAATAACAAAAAAAATGAAAAATAATATAGCGTATACAATTGCACCACAAGTCATATTGTAATTGAATGTTATTAAGAGTGACCTTTCCTTTTCAATCTGCAGCCACTGTAATATTCTGAAAATGTAATGCAATATGGCTACCTGGGGTTGTTCTGTACACAGAATGTGTACTGACCACCCCCCAGAAACAATTTCCTGCTTGTGTGATTGGCTCACCAATTTTCCCAGAAGTCTGCCTAAGATACAAGTCAGATTTCAGGCATCCTCTGGAACAAAAATGGCATTTTTGGTGAGATACTCGCAATAGGAGCACATCTAAAGGGGTGCAGGCCCAGCAGCTTTCCTAATCAGAGTTCTGCAGCTACACAGCTGGTGGATAATTATGAAACCACTCCCATTAGACCCACCCAGCACAGAGGCACAGAGGAACAAACAGGGATTTCTTCATAATAACAAAAGGTAGGATTCTGCAACAAAGCTTGTTATAATCCTTGTAATGTACATACATCACCCAGAGGGGAATGTTTTTTCTCAACAAAAGTGAAGTTACGCTTTAAAGCCTGAACAATGACTAAGCTTAAGGTGCAGTATTACAAAATTATGTTCAGCTACCTCTTTCATATCTTCAAAAGTCATCAACAAAATTGTGTCTTTATCCAGATGTTTATTCCAATCGATGGCATGGTCAAAGTAAGAACCCCAGACAACTGAAATGAATAAAAGCAAACGATTACTTTCACTCCTTCATACAACTTTTTAGGTCCAAATGTAAAATGCCCCTTGCCATGAGAACAAAGAAGAACTGATTAAAAATGATATAGAGTGTGAGAACTAGCATCAAAAAGGCACAGCTTTAAGGACACAGCCACTCTTTAAATCTTCTTTTTAAGGACTTTTCTTGCCCAATCTCATTAAAGAAGTTCAACAAAACAAAATTAACATGTGGGTTTCCCTCACAGGGGTTTTTCAACATTTCTCTCTCCTATCCAAAGATATATCCCATTCAGCCTTCTGGATTATACATGCATCACTGCTGCTCTGGCCTTACCCTTCAGCCCTTGTCTGTCTACAGACAGTCTTCTTACACAAGCTTGGTCCTTACAGCTAGCAGCCCTTTGCTGCTTTGGTCTTCACCTGTCTCCTAGGTGAATCCCCCTACTGACTCTTAGGCAGAGACCTCCTCTATCCTCTAGTCCAGAACCATGGTCATGATTGTCCTAAAATACCACCACACACCTGCCTAATTAGAGTGCTGGTGGTTATTAACCACCTCCCGCCCGCGCTATAGCCGAAAGACGGCTACAGCGCGGGCTCTAATTTCCGGGAGGCCATCTTTATACGGCCTCCCAGTAACAGGCTCCCCGCGCACTCCCGCGAGCGCGCATCGGGGAAAATCTGTGTCGACCGTGTCCCTTGGACACAGCCAATCACAGATCGTGGCGAATGGCCAATCACAGCGGCCATTTGCCACGTGATCGGAACGTCCAATGAGAGATGATCTCAAATGTAAATATATGAGATCATCTCATTGCCGGCTCTCCTTCCTCACACAGAGACTGTGTGTGAGGAAGAGGTGAGCCGATCAGCTGTTAGGGGACACAGAGAAATGTAATCAGGGCACTGATCACCAGTGCCCTGATTACACAAGAGGAAATAAAATGCCATAACTGCCCACCATCAGTGCCCACAGTGCCCGCCATCAGTGCCCCCCATCAGTGCCCACAATCAGTGCCCATAGTGCTGCCAGTCAGTGCCCATCAGTGCCTGCTCATCTAGGCACTGATGGGCACTGACTAGCAGCATTATGGGCACTGAGTGTGGGCACTGATGGTGCTGCCCATCAGTGCTCATCAGTGCCACCCATCAGTGCTCATCAGTGCCACTCGTCAGTGTCCATCAGTGCCACCCGTCAGTGTCCATCAGTGCCACCCGTCAGTGTCCATCAGTGCCGCCCACCAGTGCCACCTCTCAGTGCCCATCAGTGCCACCTCTCAGTGCCCATCAGTGCCTCCTATCAGTGCCACCTATCAGTGCTCATCAGTGCGGCATATTAGTACCTCCTCATCAGTGCCACCTCATCAGTGCCCATAAGTGCCACCTCATCAGTGCCCATAAGTGCCACCTCATCAGTGCCCATCAGTGCAGCTTATCAGTGCCCATCAGTGCCGCCTCATCAGCGCACATCAGTGAAGGAGAAACATTTTCAAAATTTACTCACAGAAAATAAGAAAAAATTTTTTTTTTTTTTTTTTTTTTCAAAACTGTCTTTTTTCTTTTTTTTGTAAGAAATAAAAAAACCCAGAGGTGATTAAATACCACCAAAAGAAATCTCTATTTGTGTGAAAAAAAAATGATAAAAATTTCATATGAGTGCAGTGTAGCATGACCGCGCAATTGTCATTCAAAGCGTGAGAGCGCTGAAAGCTGAAAATTGGCCTGGGCAGGAAGGGGGTGAAAGTGCCCTGTAGGCAAGTGGTTAAACCAGGACCCAAGATTACAGACTTCATCCCACCAAGTCTCTACAAAAACTCCAGGCTCCAGCTCTCAAACCAAATTTTACTAACAACTGAAAAAACAAATAGTTTCCTCTGAAGGACACAAGAACCCTGGGGCCTCTCAACCTGCCTGGATGAGAATCCTGGGTGATAAAAAGACCTTTTTTACACTGTGGCAGGGCACAGCCCTATTATATAAGATACATATATCCATATCTAGATACCTGTATTTACCTCTCTAATAAATCAGTATTGCAATGGGAAAAAAATCCCTTCCTTATTTTTTGCTTTCCAGTTTCTCCACTCATCCCTTGCTAGATGCCCTATTAGTGAGTTTGGTTGCTAGAGAACAGGCTGCCGGGCTGTGAAGTATCATTCGTTGTTATGGTTGGGTTTTTTTTACCCACAGAAGAGATAGTTTGGGCTGAGACAGGTTAAGACATTCTACAGGGAGGACCAGGAACTTTTTGACCTGCGAAGAAAAACACAGTCAACTCCACCCTTCATGGTCTGAATAGTAAGGACCGTGTTCAGGGCCGGCGTTAGGGGGGGGGGGCAAACTGGGCAACTGCCCAGGGCCCCCGAATGTCCAGGGGCCCCGGGCCACTGTCAGCAGCGGGCTCCAGGGGCGGACTGAGCGGTCGCCGGTCGGTCGGGCACTTTGGACGGGAAGGGAACCCGCCGCCCAGTACAGCACTAATTCACCCGATGTTGTCTCAGAGTGAGACAACATCGGGCTATCGCCGGGAACTGCCGCTCGGCGACCAGCGCTAAGTGGGAGGAGTGGAGGGGCCCTGCGTCCGCCACTATAGAATTAGGGGGCGGGGCCCGGCGGCCAGTTCTATATTGAAGTGTGAGGAGGGGAGGGGCCCGGCGGCTGTCACTGCTGAAGTGGGAGGAGGGAAGGGACCCGGCGGCCAATGGCATTGAAGTGGGAGGAGGGGAGGGACCCGGCGGCCGTGCTATGGAAGTGGGAGGAGGAGCTCGGTGGCTAGCGCTGCATCTGTGGGAGGAGGGGCCCGGCGGCGCTGCCTTTCTATGGTGTCCTCATAAGTGGTGACAGAGGTCAGTGAGTAGATAATAAGCAAGCCCAGCTAACTACCACATCCACTGACACCCCCACCAACATGTGATCTCCCCTAAATTCACCATAGTGCCAGTGGTGAACTTGGGGGAGAGCACATATTGGTGGGGGTGTCAGTGGTGAATTGTGTGATGGGGGGACAACGACACACACAGCAGTGGTGAACTTGGGGGACATCACATATTGGTGGTGGTGTGGGGGGTATGACACAGCAGTGGGGAATTTAGGGGACATGATCACATATTGGTGGGGGTGTCAGTGGTGGGGTAGGGGTGGGAATGACACAGCGGTGGTGAATTTTGTGGGGAAATCACATATTGGTAGGGGGTCTGTCTGTGGCACAAACCCCCTACCAATATGTGATTTCCCCACAAAATTCACCACCGCTGTGTCATCCCCCCCCCCCCACCACACAATTTACCACTGACACCCCCACCAATATGTAATCTCACCAAATTCACCACTGCTGTGTCATTCGGAGGGAATGACACAGTAGTGGTGAATTTGGTGAGGAGATCAGTGGTGAATTGTGTGCGGGGGGGTATGATACAGTGGCGGTGTAGCCCCCCCCCCCAAAACCACACAATTCACCACTGACACCCCCACCCTAATATGTGATTCCCCCCACCAAATTCACCACACCTTCCCGTACGCAGCCAGAGAAGAGGCAGCGGGCGGCGCCGACCGAGTCGCAGCGCCATGGAGGAGGAAGAAGTCGACTCCCGAGCAGCACGGTCGCCAGGGAGTCGGGACGGTGATGGGCGGCGCGCATGCAGGTCGAGACGAGGACTCGGAGGGAGAAGACGTCCGACCGAGTCCCGAGCAGCACGCCAGACACTGTGACGGCAGTGGCACCAGAGGTAGGTGAAGTCCTCTGGGGGGGGGTCACGCATTGATGGGGACATGCTGGACACTGCATTGATGGGGGACATAATGGTTAGGTCACTGTGCATTGATGGGGGACATGCTGGTCAGAGTCACTGTGCATTGAATGGGGACATGCTGGTCAGGTCACTGTGCATTGAATGGGGACATGCTGGTCAGGTCACTGTGCATTGATGGGGGACATGCTGGTCAGGTCACTTTGCATTGATGGGGGACATGCTGGTCACTGTGCATTGATGGGGACATTCTGGTCAGGTCACTGTGCATTGATAGGGGACATGCTGGTCAGGTCACTGTGCATTGATGGGGGACATGCTGGTCACTGTGCATTGATGGGGACATGCTGGTCAGGTCACTGTGCATTGATGGGGGACATGCTGGTCACTGTGCATTGAATGGGGACATGCTGGTCACTGTGCATTGATGGGGGACATGCTGGTCACTGTGCATTGATGGGGGACATGCTGGTCACTGTGCATTGATGGGGACATGCTGGTCACTGTGCATTGAATGGGGACATGCTGGTCACTGTGCATTGAATGGGGACATGCTGGACACTGTGCATTGAATGGGGACATGCTGGACACTGTGCATTGAATGGGGACATGCTGGACACTGTGCATTGAAGGGGACATGCTGGTCACTGTGCATTGAATGGGGACATGCTGGACACTGTGCATTGAAGGGGACATGCTGGTCACTGTGCATTGAATGGGGACATGCTGGTCACTGTGCATTGGTGGGGGACATGCTGGTCACTGTGCATTGGTGGGGGACATGCTGGTCACTGTGCATTGATGGGGGACATGCTGGTCAGGTCACTGTGCATTGATGGGGGACATGCTGGTCACTGTGCATTGATAGGGGACATGCTGGTCAGGTCACTGTGCATTGATGGGGGACATGCTGGTCACTGTGCATTGATGGGGACATGCTGGTCAGGTCACTGTGCATTGATGGGGGACATGCTGGTCACTGTGCATTGATGGGGACATGCTGGTCACTGTGCATTGAATGGGGACATGCTGGTCACTGTGCATTGAATGGGGACATGCTGGTCACTGTGCATTGAATGGGGACATGCTGGACACTGTGCATTGATGGGGACATGCTGGTCACTGTGCATTGGTGGGGGACATGCTGGTCACTGTGCATTGATGGGGGACATGCTGGTCAGGTCACTGTGCATTGATGGGGGACATGCTGGTCACTGTGCATTGATGGGGACATGCTGGTCAGGTCACTGTGCATTGATAGGGGACATGCTGGTCAGGTCACTGTGCATTGATGGGGGACATGCTGGTCACTGTGCATTGATGGGGGACATGCTGGACACTGTGCATTGATGGGGGACATGCTGGACACTGTGCATTGATGGGGACATGCTGGTCACTGTGCATTGAATGGGGACATGCTGGTCACTGTGCATTGATGGGGGACATGCTGGTCACTGTGCATTGATGGGGGACATGCTGGTCACTGTGCAGT
Source organism: Pelophylax lessonae (assembly GCF_965119305.1). Lineage (NCBI taxonomy): Eukaryota > Metazoa > Chordata > Amphibia > Anura > Ranidae > Pelophylax > Pelophylax lessonae. Next base: position 517,474,400 of record NC_138770.1, on the reverse strand, counting down.
GAATGGGGACACGCTGGTCAATCTTGAACCAACCTAATGATTGTTTGTTAAGTCACGCAATTTTTTACAGCGTTTTTTGCCGCAAAGCAATGCCTATTACATTTTTTCTGTTTGCCCCCCCCCCCCCCCCCCCAGAAAAAATTTTGAGCACCAGCCGCCACTGGTAATTCGTATGTGTCCTGGATTAAAGGGGTGAGGTAGCAACCCTACCCCACCTAGACCTGGCAATTTACTATTGTAATGCTCTGGTTTTGTCTATGTATGATTTTTGTAATGCACTGGTCTTGGTTTGTGAATTATTTATATTGCACTTGTTTATAAATTATTGCACTTTTGTTCCTTGTGTCTAAAGATTTTACAAAGGGGCCACATCACTGTCAGGAGCCCATAGCACCGATCTTACAGATTCCTAGCGTACCTGTGGAAGTACAGGGCCCCTCTCTTCCCTTTCCCTTGCCGGTTGGTGCAATTGGGTGCCGCGCAGCATATCACCATATATGGCGCCTATATTTTTGGTAGAATATAAAAATATTTGGGGCCCCACTTTTAGGTTTGCCCAGGGCCACACTTTGTCTAAAACCGGCCCTGACCGTGTTGTGCCATTTGAGTAAATTAATGAACATGGTCAAAAATTGGTACGGTCTTCAAGGGTGTGGTTTATTATAATACACCTTTACGAATTGAAAAGGATAAATTGTAGCACTAAACAAGCACAAGATAACTGCTGCACTAAAAATTATACAGGCTTACTCAAATAAAATAGCATGTCATCATATCAAAGAATCCTTATCATTCAGCATTTTTGAAGAAATTAGTATAACACATTTCCCACATTAGTCAGGCATGCCATTGCAAGACGATGTAGCACCCTCCTAGGTGGGTGCTAGGAAAAGTATATTGTGGCCCTGTCTGCTTATCAGGGGAGGGCCTGATCATTCAGCTAGTATGTCACGTGTTTCCAGGTGTGTCTGTTGAGTCTGGGGAGTCTCCCCACTGTGTCCAATGAGGGCTTTTATTGAACAGTGGAGGAAACCTGGCCAATAGCACACCAGGTCTTTTATCTATCCCAGAGGGCCGAGTCTGCCGCAATGCCCCCTGGGATGGGGTATAAGTCTGAGGGGAGCACATGACAGAGCATCTTTGGAGGGAAGCAGAGACCCAGGAGAAGGCTGATGGCTGTCACTCCTCCTGTCAGAGGAATCAAGTGTGTCCTGGGCGGTCGGCCTAGAGGACCGGAGGTTGAGCTGAGCTGCAAGAAGGGATCCAGAGTGCTGTGGACCGAGTGGAGCTGCTGGGCAGAAGAATCCAGGAAAAAAACTACCGTTAGTTCACCAGTAACGGTGTTTCTTCAAACCTTCCAGGACGGCCAACGTATGCGAGATGATAGGCTTCTCCCTACAGGAAACACAATCAATTTATAGCTTGTTAAAAGGCCCCACCCTTCCCCTTGTCCCTCAGTTGTAACAGAGTAGCTTCCACAACCAATTCACAAGGGATCTGTAAGCCCTTAGGCGCTCACCAGCTGCCATTTACCTTACCTTACCTTACTCACCCTTTTAACAGGGCGGGAAGTAGGCCTGCCATCCTGGAAGGTTTGAAGAAACACTGTTACCGGTGAACTAACGGTAGGTTTTCTCTCTGCACCTTCTAGGACGGCCAACGTATGAGAGGATAATAAAGAATCGCACAGGCCTACATTAGGGTGGGACCACTGCCTGCAGTACCTTTTGGCCAAAGGCTAGGTCTTGCTGAGACAACACCTCCACACGGTAATGCTTCAGAAAAGTGTCATGGCTGGACCAGGTGGCTGCACTGCAAATCTGTTCCCAGGAAGCTGCCGCTTTTTCAGCCCAGGATGTTGCCAGCGCCCTTGTATAGTGTGCCTTCAGCTTTGCTAGAACCGGAACACATGCAACCTCATAAGACATATTAGTGGCTTGTCTAATCCACCTAGAGACTGAAGGTTTTGAAGCCTGCAGTCCTTTTCTTGGTCCAGAGTAGATGATCAGAAGACGATTAGAACTCCTAAACTCCCTTGTCCTCTGTAGATAAGTGAGGAGGCACCTCCTCACATCTAAACAGTGACATTTCATTTCTTTTTCATCCTTAAGGTTACCACACACTGATGGAAAAATTATTCCCTGCTTCCTGTGAAAGGTAGATGCTACCTTGGGCAGATATAAGGGATCTGGCCTGAGAATAACCCTATCTGGGAAGATTAACATAAATGGTTCTTTAATAGAAAGGCCTTGTAAATCCCCTACTCTTCTGGCTGTAGTGACAGCTAATCAGGAAGACTAGTTTTGAGGACCAAAACTTAAAGGGAACCTCTTCTATAGGTCCAAAAGGGCTGGACTGGTATACACCCAAAGTACAGCAAACCTATGACTCTCGTCACCACTGAATGTTGGCATGTCTATATACCCGAAGACTCCTTATACACCTGCCCGCAAATGTGATGAAAGGAGTTTGTTAAAATAATGTTTTTAACCATATCGTAGCGATCAGGTATCCTACCTGATGTCTGGAACCATAAACCACTCCTTATAGATCTGTCCGCAACTAATCAGGTGCCCCACCCGATGTGTAACAGAGATGTTACTAACAACCCTTTAAAGTTGCGCACTTTGAATAATACCAGTGTAGTTATAACAGAAATGACACTGGGAATCTTTGTGCATTTCTGACTTAGCAGTCAGGGTACAGCCAAGTAACCAACAGAAATGTTACCAACAACAATGTAGTGCATTTCTAATGTACAGAAGAAGAAGGTGTAATAGAAAGACATCCCCAACTTTCAATGTGGTGTATTTCTAGTAAGAAAAAGAACCATATAGCCAAAATAAACAGAAAAGTCAGACAACTAGTGTTACCTATTTTCTGATTAGCTGTAAAACACCACAAGGACATACAATTAAAACTTCCACATTGTGTATTTCTTAGACGCAGCCAGACCAGGCATAAAGTCAGAGTTATGGTGATTTCAACTAACAAATAGCCAGTAGAGGGCATAGAGGGCAAGCTTTATATAAGCATAGCTTGGACTCTTGATACTAAACCTTCCTCCACCAGAGGAGAACCAGGGTAGTTCCAAATAATGGAAGTCTAAGGTGGGTGTATACACCACATTAGTAGTAGCTGTTACCCTACCATTGTATGAGTAGGTGTTATCCCACACACAGGTGGGAATCCAAGTCTCCCAGCATCTAAGGTATTAACAAGCACAGAACTGGAGATCAATTAAGTCAGTCCTATGAAGAGCTGGACACAATTTTAGCTTGGAAGCAATCAGACACCTGAAGGGCTTAACAAGCAACCATTAAATACAGGTTAATATATGTAGCTCTTTGTAACGAAGTTTTTGCACCCAAAAAATTGTCAAACAGAGTTGCAGAAAACAATGATTCTAGTTCATCATGGGGTGGGCAGTAGCCCAAACCACCAGGGGTCCCAATTAACTCTTACACACCAACCGATCTAACAGCAGTGTAAGGAAGAAAACAATAGGTTGCAGCTTGTTAAGTTGTTACACATTGCATGTTAAACATAGCAAGCAAATTCATAAGAAAAAAGGTTCCCCAAGGGTACCCCTTACTGTGTCTCTTCACCATATGTGGAGAGAATTTAGGACGCAGGCTCTTAAGAGCAAGAAGACTAACATCACCCATCTTGGAGATACATGCTAGAATCATAGCAGCTGGCCTAATATATTCAGATTATCTGGCGTGCATTGCTGACCAAGGAAAAAAACTGTGGTATTACCCATGTAATCTTCAGGTTCCTGAAAACCAACCTACATTCCAATTGTTTAACCCTTTAGGAATGTCTAACTTGTTCAGTGGCAGAAATAGCCTGTTAGAGACTCTGTGTCTAACAGGTGTCACTCCTTCACTAGAATTACCCTTATTGATGTGCAATAGGGTTTATAGTGAGAGACTGGCAACTTAAAGTTAAAATGACCACAGCATCTCCTGATTTTAAGAGGAAGCTGTGGACATGGGTCTAGCTGAAGCTTCTGGGTTACTTATCCTCAGGGCTAAAGGGAAAGATAGTAGTACCCTCATTAAGGGAGGGAGTACTATGACAAGCCAAAGAAACCACCTGGCTGCTATCAGGGATACTGCTGCTAAGCTCCCCGGGTAAAAGGAAGTACACACCACTGTTTTTCCCCATTTTACCACAGCCACAGGGCTTGCTTTTCTATCCTCATGAACACAGGGAAATGAGGAAATCTTACATTAACCCTGAGGCCTCTTCACCTGCCCGTTTGTTAATACAGGTGTAACAAAAAAGGCTTTGTATACGATCTAGACAATCTATCCCCGCAATTAGCACATCTCTTAGAGGAGCTAGTGCTAGCTGCCATAGGGGGTGGTATGATAGAGGCCTCCCGGGTCCCGACAGGGACTTCTGCAAGAGAAGAGAAGATTACCAACCGATCACTCTTCCTGCAATAATTTAGAAACATAGGCTACAGTTCCTAGGGGGAAACATGGGGGTCACCAAGGCCTAAGGCAGACACTGGTACAACCCCCCCCCCCCCCCTGCAGACAAGGAAAAAACGGCCTTACCGGATCCGGTCCGCTTTTAGTAGTAGCCACCCGGAGCGACTTTCCCTCTTCCATGAGGCGAGTAGCAACAGGCTTTGTTTCTTTGGCAGTCTTCCCGTTCTTCAGGGCAGAGGAGTCTGCCATCTTACAGCCAAGCAGTTTCAGCATCTCCTCCAGGTTCTCTCTTCCGTGTTGTGCTGCGCATGCTTTGCCTCGGAAAACAGAATTTCCGGTCTCCAAAGCGAGGCTTGAGGTGCACTGCGGCGGGCTTTTTGAAATCCAAAGACGCTGAGATATCCTGGAAAACTGGAGGAGACCCCTGCAAGGAATCAGGGCCCAGGCATGGAGGAACCAATAGTAGGAAATACTACCTGTAAGAAGCCTAAGGAGGCGGCAGGTAGGGAGCAGCTTTCACTGGCCCGACCATACCTGGCTTGCAGGGGGACCGTTCCAACACACACTGTTTCGGGTCAGAGAAAAAAATTAATGTTTTGCTGTGGGAGAAACACAAAAGGGGACAGGTGGGGCCTTTTAACAAGCTGTAAATTGATTGTGTTTCCTGTAGGGAGGAGCCTATCATCTCTCATACGTTGGCCGTCCTGGAAGGTGCAGAGAGAAACAGTGTTGTGAGTACTCGAAACTACCCAGGGGTCTGCCTAGGATAGGGGACCACTCCAGAAGGTCAAAGGGATCCGGGAGCCAGCTAACCAGTATAGAGGTTTAGAGAAAGGGGGTGCCTGTGTCTAAACCCTGAAGAGAAGTGAGAGAAAAGGGGTCGCCGGTGTGGGCCCTGAAGTGTTCGGCAGTGCAGCAGTGTATGCAAATAGCTACCCCAGCAAGGAGTGCTTAGGGGAGCTTAAAGAGGACTTTTTATTCAGTAAAGCAGTCACAAGTCAGCTCAGCGTTAACAGGCATCCTTCCAGCGTCAAGTCAGCGCCAATCGGCATTTTTCAAGTGTCTCTGCCAAGTTGTACATAGTTGAGCCAAAGGAGTATCCCACTCATACCTTCTCATATCAAAGTTACAAAATAAATACAAAAACCAAAGGATACTGGACTGGTCATTGTCTCAGTGCTCACATTTGGAGAAACATGCACAAAGGTACTTTTGTCACACCCGGTGGTGACCCAGGGAACCCATGTCCAGCAAAACAACGGGGAATTGTGCTACATTTGGGGGCTCATCCGGGATTTCACCCTGGGTTTCCAGGCTGGTTGCCAACGGAAACGGTCGCAACCAAAGGTCAAAATCTCCATTTTTGTGTCTGGGATTTCACTTCAAAGCTCAAGCCAAGTGTCAGGTCACCTCTGCAGGAGACAGGGAGAGTGGGATGAAGATTGATGTGCACATGGAGGGTTGCCTGTGGCAACGGAAATGTTCCAGTCAATACTGCAAAATGGTGGGAACCTTCCATTTCAGTTATGAGATGTACTCTGCTATCAAGTGTTGGAGAGCAGGGAAGAGATGCATGTCAGTGAATAAAAGCTGCAGCTGCTTAACAAAGAAAGGTCCCGGGGGAACAAAGAAAATGGCGGCCAGGGGAACATGGAGCAGGGTGCCAGGGGCCAGGTGTGTGTGCAGGCTATATGGACTGATGTGGACCGTGCTTATGACAGTGGGATATTTGTTCAATACAGCAATTGCAGTGATACTGTGAAGATTGCAGTCGGCCATGAGGGGCAGTGGGACTATCTTCGGAGACAGTATGGTGGGCCTTACTTGCACATGTGTCGGGGAGAGGACTGTTGACCATGCATGTGACAGCGGGACAATTGTCTTGCCTGGCAAAGAGGGACTGCTGGCCCCGGGAGAAGGAGGCGCAGCTGGAGCCCTGTTGCAAGTAGGAAGAATGGATGCATGTCTGGCGAGGGACATGCATCCATCCCTGCGGGCTAGAGAGAGACAGCATGGCATGGGAGGAGTTGCTGCCACCGCGCGGGAAGGAGCAATCCAGAAGGCACTGCCCTAGCAGGAGGAGCCACCGCCAAACAAGGAGTATGGGTGGAGACATTGGCCGCTAGTGACTAGGGGAGTCCATATAATACTTCCCCCTTTGGGTGTGGCTGAGAGGGAGACATATGCAAAGAGAAGCACTATGGAATTGCTTGGAGAAGAGAAGTGCGCAGCCATGATTGCTTCACCCACTGGCAGAGAACCTGCTGGGCAGATCCAGGAGCAGACTGGGAAGCCAAGCCCAACCTTTGGGTGGGACACGGGCATACGGATGGTGCCCGAGGGAAGACTGGCGCTGTGCACTGGAGGAGGTCGGGAGTATCCTGGCACGGTATGTCCTCAGTGTGCGAAAGTCACGATGAAGGTGCAAGCGTGGAGTCAGGGCATTGCGGCTATCTGCTGCTGCGGGCAGAGAGGAGTGAAGGCCGGCCTAGGCAGATGTGTGTGGTCTGGGAGTCGGGGCTCACATGGGAAGTGACAGGCACAGAGTCCAGGTTCCTCCGCAGAGGTGGGAGGGGCATGAACAGAGTGCTGATGGAGTTGGAGACCATGCGGTCTGACTGCGGTCCAGCTTTGTCAATACAGGGGAATCAGTCACTAGGAAGAGGGTGCATGCCAGTCCAGCAGGCCGGGAGGTGGCCAGAGGATGCACCGAAATCCGCTGCAGCAGAGACAAGGTCTGCCCCTTTTCCTATATTACAGCAAAAATGTTCCGTGGCCATCAAGGCCTCACCAACCAGTCTTAGTAGTGAGGAAGAGGCCGGGGTCATTAATGTGGGGTCTCCTAGTTTCCAATACAAACATGGATCCATAGAGGAGGGGATGGATGATTGGAAATCCGAAGATGAGATGGAACGGGCCTGGAGTTCGGAAGCTGGGAGCAACCCACGAGGTACTGATGTTGTTACCAGGCCTGATAAAGAGACTCAGGAGTAAATTGAAACAGGGGAGCTGGCCCAAAAATTGGGGTTCTGTGAGGCCTACACAAAAAGGGTTCCAGACCTAACCCCACCCACAAATTGTGCCCGGGCTCGGGATCAGAATGAGGCGTACAGCTTCCTGATCAGAAGAGAGGAGACCCCTTTTTCTTTGCCTGGGAGAGGTAATAGGAAGAACCTCCCCAGGCTCTCACGGATGCAAAGATGGATGCAACGCAAAGTAGCAATGGACTATGGATATGACTATCTATATGCTCCTAGGGAGGTCATGTTAAATATTAAAGCAAAAAGAGACTTCTGGTGTGATGAAGCCATTTGGGATTTTCTGTTTGTCCCCAAGCCTTTTCGTGATTCACCCAGAACTGACCTCAAAGAAAAATTCAATGCAGTAAAGACACAGTGGCTGTATGGACGGTCTATATACATTGACCGGGTGGAAGTTCGTCGTCCGGACGGGTCGGGCCAGGCTTGGTCCATCAGAGTTCGGGACAGCCAGGGAGCCCTTGTTAGGGTCCCCACCCAGAGTACTATATTTAAACTGAGTTCTCCACCTACAAGACTGTAACAGTAAGGCTGGCTAGCCATTGAAAAAAATATATATAATGCTGAATTTTGAAGTTTACAGTTCAAGTTGTTACCCTTTTTGTCTGAAAAGAGACTGCTGTTCTACGGACCCCTTGGATCATCGGGCCAGGGTCCTACAGAGGAATTTCAACCTCATAGATCCCTTGGGTCAATGGGCCAGGATCTCTGGATTACAATTACTTGCCTGAACAAGAACTGGATTGCAACGGGTGGCCGTCGCAGTGATGGACCCAGAAAGATGCATCCAGAAAGTTTAGTGGAGGTGCTCTAAAAGACTCCCAATGTTTCCCTGACTCAGCAGGACTGCAAGCCACTCAGGCTCCAGTGGTTTGCCCTGTTTCCAGGAGGAGAAGTGTCATGAGAGACAGCAGGAAGATGCTGTAGTGATCTTCTCCAAGGATTCTGCATAGGTAGTATGTGGTAGGGCACAGATTCCCCCAGGAGGAGGGGGGACATTGGACTTGACGTGTCAAGCACTGAGTAGCAGAGGAGTCAGGGCATGGAGTGAGAAGGTCGCCCCTGCGGTGAGGGTCTTCTCATTCAACTGTCAAGGTAGATAGTCATGTTACAGATCTGAATAAAATATGACTAACTTTCTATTCTCTCTACAGGTGGGCTCACAGTAGAGGCAGATAGTCAGGATATGTATATTTGCTTAACCACTTTAAGACCCGAGGATTTTCCTGCTTAAGGTCCAGGCCACTTTTTTCAACTTGGCACTGCGTGGCTTTAACTGACAATTGCACGGTCATGCAATGCTGTACCCAAACTAAATTTACTTTATTTTTTCCCCACAAACAGAGCTTTCTTTTGGTTGTATTTGATCACCTCTGCGCTTTTTATTTTTTGCGATATTAATAAAAAAAGAGAGAAAATGTTGCCAAAAATTGACATTCTACTTTGACAGGTAAAAAATATCCAATATATTCAATTTTTGTCATATATTTAGGCCAAAATGTATTTAGCTACATGTCTTTGACAAAAAGATTCTCAATGAGCATATTTTTATTGGTTTGCGCAAAAGTTATAGCGTCTACAAACTATGGTGTAAATACTGGAATTTACGCAGCTTTAATTTCTGACTGCCTATCTCAATTCTTGAAGTGCTAAAATGGCAGGGCAGTACAAAACCCCCCCAAATTACTACTTTTTGGAAAATAGACATCCTAAGGAATGTAGTGAGGGGCATGTTGAACTCATTGAATATTTAATTTTTTTTTGTCACAGGTGTTTGAAAAATAACTAAAAAAAAAAATTTTTTTTTACAAAATGTTGTCAATGAAATTATATATTGCTCACACATGCCATGGGCATATGTGTAATTACACCCCAAAATATATTCTGCTGCTTCTCCTGAGTACAGGGATACCACATGTGTGAGACTTTTTGGGAGCCTAGCTGTGTACGGGACCCCGAAAACCAATCACCACCTTCAGCGTAAATTTCTCATTGCACTTTCTCAATGCCTAACATGGTTTCGGAGGCCCTGAAATGTCAAGATAGCACAACCCCCCCCCCCCCCAAATGACCCAATTTTAGGAAGTAGACACCCCAAGCTATTTGCTGAGAGGCATGGTGAGTCCATGGAATATTTTATATTTTGCCACAAGTTTTGGGAAAATTACATTTTTATTTTTTAATTTTTTTTTTTAACACAAAGTTGTCACTACAAGATAAATAGCTCACACATGACATGGATATATGTGGAATTACACCCCAAAATACATTTTGCTGCTTCTCCTGAGTACAGGGATACCACATGTGTGAGACTTTTTGGGAGCCTAGCTGTACGGGACCCCCCGAAAACCAATCACCGCCTTCAGGTTTTTTAATGGCATAAATTGCATATTTTAGACTCTAGATCTCTCCTCGGACCTTAACGCATCTGACCACACCAAAATTGGTGTGATAAAATGCTTTCCCAATTTCCCAATGGCGCTGATTATTTCTGGCGAAACAGAAGTCATGAAATGATCGTAGCTTCGGGTATCTTAGGCCATAGAGATGATTGGAGCCATTCTCATCTCCAATCAGCTCTATGGTTAGATAATTGAACCACCAGCTGCGCTCTCGGGTTAACCGGTGGGACAGGAGAGCCCGAGAAAAACTACGGAATGCGGCGGGAGGGGGGGGGGGGGGGGAGTCCCCTCCCACTGCTTGTAAAAGCAGTCTAGTGGCCAATTATCCGCTAGGATTGCGTTTACATGTAAGCTGACCGCTGGCTGTAAAAAACAATACCAAGATGATGCCTAAATCTGTAGGCATCGTCCTGGTATAACCAATCAAAGTCCAGTAACGTACCAGTACATTGCTGGTCCTTGTTTGGCATATAGTGTAGTTTTTTTTTTTTTTTTTCATGCAGCCTGTGGGCTGAACGAAAAAAAAAAGAGAACCTATCAGAAATCTCTGCAGGAAAATTGTGTAGTATACGCACCATTAACCGCCCAAACATCCAAACACACTTCTTAATGGCGGGTATACATGACAATATTCCATGTATACCTAAAGGTATTTTAACTGCAGTGGTAAAATCAACCTACCACAGCGCTGCCATCAGAGGTATCCATATATGCTGAGCGCAAACACTGTTTGTGTCCGAATATATAGAATCAGTGTGGCAGCCGATGAGTACCTGCAAGGCAAAGTGAACAGTAAACATAAAACATTACATTGGTACCTGAAAAGTACCAATGAAAAACCGTAAAAGTAGGAAGAGTATAAGTAGAAGAGCAGAGTAAGAACAGAAAAATAACTCAGACGCCAAATATTTTTGGCTTTTTTATTTTATGTTTTTTTTTGTAATTTTTATTTTATGTTTTTATGTTTTTTTTTTTTTTTATTGTTTTTTTTTTTTACACTTTTTTTTTTTCTTCAACGTTAAAGTTCCAGGTTCCAGGTTAGGGTCTCTCAAAATGATGATAGTACGGTCCATCATCTGGTCATTGAAGTCCACCCCTCCCATTTTACGGTTATAGTCGTGGACACAGAGGGGCTTCTCAATGTCTGGGTGAATGGAGGACAGAACGAAAACTTTCTGTTTGTCCCTTCACTTCACTGCAAGCAATTCATCGCACCTCAAGCAGGCTCTCTCCCCCGGACTCAGTGGGGCATTTACTAGCCGTTGGGGGAAGCCCCAGCGATTAGATCGCATGGTGCCACAAGCGCCAATTTGTAATTGAAAGAGGTGTATAAAAAGTGGCATGCTTGAATAAAAATTGTCCACGTACAAGTGGCACCCCTTTCCGAATAAGAGTGACACCAAGTCCCAAACTACCTTACCGCTGCTCCCTATGTAGTCTGGGCAGTCGGGGGGCTCCACAGTGCTATCTTTTCCCTCGTAGACACGGAAACTAACTGTATAGCCTGTGGCCATGTCACACAGCTTATACAGTTTGACCCTGTATCTGGCACGCTTGCTGGGGAGATACTGTTTTATAGCAAGGCGGCCAGTAAACTTTATTAGGGACTCGTCAATGCAGACATCTTGTGGGGGGGGGGGAAACAAGGCTGCAAACCGCTGATTGAAGTGGTCTACAAGGGGCCGAATTTTGTGGAGCCGGTCATATTCAGGGTCTCCCTGAGGATGACAGAGTTCATTGTCTTTGAAATGCATGAACAAAAATATTTGTTTGCATCGAGCCCTGGACATAGCAGCAGAGAACACCCGCATTTGGTGAATTGGGTCAGTGGACCAATATAACCTCAATTCACTCTTTTTTGTAATGCCCGTGTTGAAGGATAGGCCCAGAAAGATCTTAAATTCGGAAACCGTTATAGGTTTCCAGGCAAATTCTCTGGCAAGGGGCGGATTTGGATTGGCAGTAATAAATTGATTGGCATACAAATTACTTTGATCCACAATAGATCTGTAAATATCTTCAGTGAAAAACAGCTCAAAAAATTTAAGGGGATTAAAACCAGTTGTTTCCACTTGAATTCTGGGTTGGGCAGTGAATGGGGGGGAAGTACGGGCGCTGTAGAATCTATGGGCTGCCAATTAGGATATGCCAGCGCTTCAGGGAGGGCACTATGGGCTCTACGGGCCTGTCTTCGAATACACGGTGGCTGCGGGCCACTACTTGTGCTAGCCACTGTACCAGCTTCAACTGCACTTATGGGACTCGCCACGTCACCAAGTCTTACTGCAGTGCTGGTATGTCTAGATCCAGGGTATACTAGGCCACTCGTGCTTGCCAGATCACAAGAAGTATGAGCGGCACTAGTACTAGCACTCTGCTGCATACGAGAAACATCCGGTTCTTGCATCTCAGCAACTCCAGAATGGGGTCGGGTACGCCTGTCCTTAGCAGGGATCCATCCGTTGTCGGAGCTATCTGTCAGGGAGCCTCTGTTCTTTAAAGGTTCGTATACTGACCCTGATTCTGCCAGTGAGGCTTCCCCATCGCTCTCATCTGACGCGGTCAGTATACTGTAGGCCTCTGCACTACTGTACCACCGTTTGGACATTTTATCAACTAAATTTAAAGGTACAGTGACTAACAGGTAAAAAAGCACCTGGTTGTCAAGGACTATTTGGTCACTACAAAAAATTGCTAGTGCTAGCAGAGATCAGGCCTGACTCTGCTAACGCAGCGGTTTTGTGTGATTTGTGTTTTTTGGAAGTGACCTTAATAATTTGATTACTGCACTTGCCTAGGTAGGGTGGGCTGGGCGGAGGGGCTAAACACAGGTGCTGGCAGGAATCAGTGCTGATTGTGCAAACACCGAGTTTTGGGAACACTAAACTATGGGGACGCTAGTATAGTTCTGATCAGATCAGATATTGATCTGTTCAAACACTATACTAGTAATGGAGGTGTGTGTGTGTGTGTATGTGTGTGTGTGTGTGTTAGTGTAATTGACTGTAACTGACGCTAAATAACGGTGGTATGGTGGGACCCTGACGCTAACTAGACTAACTAGCGTCACCCGTGACACTAATACAGTGATCGGTAATCACTGTATATAGTGAACACTGTGACAGGACAGTGAAGGGGTTAACTGGGGGAGATCAAGGGGTTAAACCTTTTTAGGGGATGTATGGCGGGTGGCCTAAACCTATTTGGGCCTAGCGCAAGCACAAACTGGGGTCACAAGTGACACTAATACAGTGATAAGTAGTTAGCTGATATACTGTATATATTAGTGCACAGTGTGATAGGGAGTGAAGGGGTTAACTGGGGGTGATCAAGGTAGATAGATGGCAGGTGCCCTAAACCTATTTGGGCCTAGCGCAAGCGCGATTTTGGGTCACAAGTGGCACTAAATACAGTGATCAGTAAAAGATCTCTATACCACTGTATATAGTGTATACTGTGAGGGATTTGGGGGGGGGGGGGGCGTGCGAGTCGTGAATGCGCCCAACCTAGGTCTATGTCGCTGGACCTAGCCAAGCCACTCTGCTGCAGTAGCAGCAATGTGAGCAGTCGGCCAGTGGTTAATCTCCACCAAATGGAGTTTGTTTGGTGGGGGGTGCATCCTTTCATGCACCTTAAGGAATTTGTATAGGTGTACAGTATAGAGATGTCTATATCTATTTTTTCACGTACATTATTTGTACATTCGTTTCTTTCCCTTTTCCCCCTTTTCAAGTTTGTGGAATACTCCTGATCTTTTTGTTTTTGGCAGATTTTTGTAGGAGGCGGCTGCCTCAGAGCCGATGGGTACATGGCTCATTTTTTGGGGGGGGGGGGGGGTGGATGTAACACCCTCCTAGGTGGGTGCTAGGAAAAGCATATTGTGGCCCTGTCTGCTTATCGGGGGTGCCTGATCATTCAGCTAGGCTGTCATGTGTTTCCAGGTGTGTCTGTTGAGTCTGGGGAGTCTCTCCACTGTGTCCAATGAGGGCTCTTATTGGACAGTGGAGGAAACCTGGCCAATAGCACACCAGGGCTTGTATCTATCCCAGAGGGCGGAGTCTGCCGCAATGCATCCTGGAATGGGGTATAAGTCTGAGGGGAGCACATGACAGAGCATCTTTGGCAGGAAGCAGAGTCCCAGGAGGAGGCTGACAGCTGTCACTCCTCCTGTCAAAGGAAGCAAGTTGACCTAGAGGACCGGAGGTTGAGCTGGGTTGCAAGAAGGGATCCAGAGTGCTGTGGACCGAGTAGAGCTGCTGGACCGAAGTTTCCAGGATAAACAGTGCTGTGAGTACTCGAAACTGCCCAGGGGTCTGCCTAGGATAGGGGACCACTCCAGAATGTCAAAGGGATCCAGGAGCCAGCTAACCAGTAGAGAGGTTTAGAAAAAGGGGTTGCCTGTGTCTAAACCCTGAAGAGAAGTGAGAGAAAAGGGGGTGCTGGTGAGGGCCCTGAAGTGTTCGGCAGTGCAGCAGTGTATGCAAATAGCTACCTCAGCAAGGAGTGCTTAGGGGAGCTTAAAGAGGACTTCTTTATTCAGTAAAGCAGTCACAAGTCAGTTCAGCGTTAACAGGCATCAGGCAAGCGTTAACCAGCATTAACCGGCGTTGACCGGCATCCTGCCAGCGTCAAGTCAGCGCCAATCTGCATTTTTCAGGTGTCTCCGCCAAATTGTACATAGTTGAGCCAAAGGAGTATCCAAATCATCCCTTCTCCAATCCAAGTTTCAAAATAAATAGAAAAACCCAAAGATACTGGACTGGTCATTGTCTCAGTGCTCACACTTGGAGAAACATGCACAAAGGTACTTTTGTTGCACCCGGTGACCCAGGGGGACCCATATCCAGCAAAACGGCTGGGAATTGTGCTACAACTCTAAAAGTAAAACATGCCTCTAAAATAAGCTTTTCTCCTAGAACAGAATTTAGAAAAATAAAGGATTTTCTTTCATTTCTAATATAGACTTTAGGCCCACTGATCCTCCTTGAGGTTGCCATCTTATCTCAGTGGGAGCAAAGGATCCCAAAAATTCTTAGCATCGGGTATTTTACTTCCTGCTCCCTCTGTTTTTCATGGCAAAGGACCAAAACTTTATAAGACAGAGGCTTTGATTGGATGCCTCTGCCTGAAACAAAAAAGTTGCAGAGAAGAAAAAAGAGTGGAGGCAGTGAGGCTGTATAGTGGTTGGATAGTGGTCTGTGTGGGGTGGTGGTGAATAAGAAATCAAAACTGTATAGTGTGGGGAAGAAGGGGCAGAGGGAGTGATAGTATAAAAGAAGGCAGAGAAGAAACTGAAATAGGGGGGATAGGGGAAAAAAAGGCAGAAGGACTTATCTGTGAAGGAGGGGAAAAGTGTCAACAGGAGGGAGAGAAAAGATGCAATGGTACTGGATTGTAGAGGAGAGAGAAAAGGCATAAAGTCAGTTTAAGGGGGTCGGGTAAGGAAGGGTAGCAGTATAATGGATCAGGAGAGGCTAAATAGGATCCTATTTGTGGGGTGATTGAGAATGGATTGTGAAAAAGACTAAGAAAACAAGCCGAATGCAAATTGTTAAGGAGCGGAGAGAAGGCAGCAGGACAAGTTTGCAGAGTAAAGCTGGCCATAGATGGTTAGAATCTTGGCCGTTTCAGCAGGAACTGGCCAAGATTCAAACCATGTATGGGCAGGCTGAATGTACCAAGTTGATTGTTCAATGCCTGCTGCATTCACTTGTAGTTATCACTAGTGGCTGCTATAGCTGCTAGCAATAATCACTGTCTACTCCCAGCAGGGACAACTTCCCCTGCCCTCCCTCGCCCCCCTGCCAGGAGAAAAAAAATGTCTCAGCAGGAGGGATTCCCCTTCAGCACTGTCTCTGTCAATGGGGGAATTGAGAAAATTTCTTTCCTGTATCCTGTGGTTGTAGGAAATACATGTGCACCGTCTATGGCCTGCCTAAGTGTGGAAGATGGCAAAGGATCTGGATAGTGGGAGGTGGAGGATGCTGAGACTGGATTGTATTTGGATATATAAGACAAATTTTCACAGACCCAAACTAATTTTTTCTATCAATATGTATTATTTTTGTATTTCTTACAGGCATAATGCTTACTAAATGTAATGCATATTTAATCGTGCAACCAAGCACTTAATGTGCTAATGTAAATTTAATACATTTTAGCAAAGTAATATGTTTTAAATTGTTTAAGACAGTGATATTTAATTTGTTTTGTAAAGCACAGGAGATTGTGTTATTTCTATATGAATTACCAGAAAAGTTGGAAATATTACTTTTTATGGGATAAAACAAGAATAGGTATTCTGTGTATATGTAAAAAATATTCTGGTTTCACATTCTGTGTATATATAGCACACATTTTATATTATTTCAGAATGTTATATGAGTATTAGAGAATAAGGAAGTAAAATAAGAATCAAATATGCTCAGAATTCTTACCATACCGCTTACCTTTTCCACTCATGAAATCTGGGAAAAAGTCATCAAAGCTATTGTAGGTGGGAAGCATTGGATTATTATTGTAGAAGTGAAACATTGATACGGCTGTATCCTTTGGATTGCGAAACATCACCAAAATCTACCAGAAAATAGAACAATAGTATTACTTTGAAGTATGACTTCTGTCTACCTGTCAATGATTTCAGAAAAGGTTATAATGTAAACAGACTATTCTGATTACATTCTGGTGTTCTTGTTTGTTTCTTATTGCTTCAATTTGAATACAAGGAGGAAGCTACAGTGATGATATCTCAAAACAGCATAGAATTGAACAGGCAAGTAGTCAGTCACCACATGGCACATCTAGATCAAATATATTACTTAAATATGCACAACAGAAGCTGCAAACTGGACCCTGTTCTGCCCTCCTGACCCCCCAGGAACACAGTCAGCCAATAGGCTGAGGCTGTCTGGCTAAAGCATGCATGTTTCTACAGACATAGAAGGTGGACTGCATGTACATCATTGCACCTGAGTGTGAAGACTTGTAAGTATGTTCACTGTCGCCAAGCGGCCTATTTAAACCTGCAATCTGCACTAGTTCTTTAATGAATGTTCTTCAGTCTTGTTATCGTGATACAGTTTCTGCTGCACATCTTAAACTTGTTACTGAGCTGGCTTCCTCTCTGACCTTGCTCTCAGACTACCCTTGTCTGCTCATGTTCATTGTCTGCCTTTTCTACCCACCCAGGCTTGGACTAAGGACTGTGCTTTTGCCTAGTGAATCTAACTTGCTGCCGGATTGTTGCTGACTTCTGCCTGTTTCTGGTGTCCTGGTGTCTTTCCACTTGGCTATCACTTAGCCAGGTCTGGGACCTGGCTCCACTTGACTTACCAACTTCATTGAGCATTGTCAGCTGCACTCTGCCCATCAGAAACCAGCACTCCTAAGTTCCTGCTTACAGTGTCTACACTTTTACATGTATGTCTTTCCTTAGTCCCTGCAGACCCTGTCTCAATATCCAGGGGTACTAGGACGGGAACTGGGCAAGAAGCCACCCTCATTATCTCAAGCCCTGCATACAGGTGTGTGACACTCCAAAATGAAAACAACATTTTTCTTTTAGTTTTATGTTAAGTGTGAAATGCGTTGAGCCAAAAGAGGATTACAATTCTATTCATATGTTATTTGACAATTGAAGAATTAGAAAGGCAAATGGTCATGCCCAACATCATGATGTAACATGTGCTGAGGGAAGGGATCATTTAGAAAACGTTTCTCATAACGTTCATATTATCATATACACCATATTGTCAAAAGTATCAGGATGCCTGCCTTTACACACCCTTTACACGCACATGAACTTTAATGACATCCCAGTCTTAGTCGGTAGGGTTCAATATTGAGTTGGTCCACCCTTTCCAGCTAGAACAGCTTAGACTATGTTCTGCTTCGCGTTATTGAACTGTTGTATAACACTAGTCAGACAGCTTAACAATAATTCAGAAGTCAAGAAACGGGAAACATCAGATCTGTATGTATTCTTTTTTCTGAATAACTTTGTAAAACTACAACATAAGCATAAACAAAACATATGTGTCAGCATGTGGCAAACACAGCCACTGTATATTGTCCTTCTTGTATGCATTATGTTTATTGCATGTGTATACATTTAAGAACCAAGTGTTTGGAATGTAATGCTATAGCCCTTCTCCCCCCATCCCCCCCCCCTCCTGTTTCTGTGTCTAAGTGTGTGGATTCATGACACAGACAATGGTCTGGGCTGGAGACATCTCTCCGCAGGGGGGTGTGTATTAAGACTGCCTGTTTCAATGTACAAATGTTCCGTTCCCATTGGCTGGTCCTTGTCCCCTTCCCCCGCTGTGGCTAAAGGGAGTTTCCCTAACTGTGTGTAAAACTGTATGTCTTGGAATGTAATAAACAGTTTTAAGCTCTGTATGGTTAACCCTCAACACCTGTGTGGATTGTCTCGTGATTGAGGGGTTACGGGCTGGGTATGGCTTCTCTGCAGGCTGTGGGTGCGTTTGGAGGACAGGAGACACAGGTCCGGCGGATGTGCCCACCTGGGGTACAAAGATCCGTTACACAGTACATTAAACATTATACAGCAGCCTCACTCCATCAGTGAATGTACTTACAGACAATTCCTTCATTAGCCCAAGAATAGATGAGAGCTCTTCTGCATGCTTCCATGAGTAGTTATGAAATGGAGGAAATACAGTTCTAGGTTAAAGGTTACAGCCCTTCCCTTTTGAGGGGAATACCTCTTCCTGTTAAGCTCTAGCAAATACAGTTCCACGTTAAAGGTTACTGCCTCTTCCTGTCAAGCTCTGGCAAATAATAACCAACTCTGACCACTAGATGGCAGCAACATCAACAACATTGCAGTATAATCTGTAACAGCACTTTACTATGACCAATATGGGCAGAACACTCTATGTGTCTATGGGAATGTTTGACCATTCTTTCATAAGAGCATTTGTGAGGTCAGGCACTGATGGTGGACGAGAAATTCTGGCTCACAGTCGCAGCACTAATTTATCTCAAAGGTGTTCTATCGGGTTGAGATCAGGACTCTGTGCAGGCCAGTCAAGTTCTTCCACCCAAACTCGTTCATCCATGACTTTATGGACCTTGCTTTGTGCACTGGTCCAAATCATTTGGCGGAGGGGAGATTATGGTGTGGGTTGTTTTTCTGGGGTTGGGCTTGGCCCCTTAGTTCCAGTGAAGGGAACTCTTAGACGTCAGCATACCAAGATATTTTGGACAATTTCATGCTCCCAACTTTCTCGGAACAGTTTGGGGATGGCCCCTACCTGTTCCAACATGACTGCGCACCAGTGCACAAAGCAAGGTCCATAAAGACATGGATGAGCAAGTTTGGGGTGGATGAACTTGGCTGCCCTGCCCTCAACCTGATAGAACACCTTTGGGATGAATTAGAGCTGAGACTGCGAGCCAGGCCTTCTCGTCCAATATCAGTGCCTGACCTCACAAATGGGCTTAGGGAAGAATGGTCAAACATTCCCATAGACACACTCCAAAACCTTGTGGATAGTCTTCCCAGAAGAGTTGAAGCTGTTATAGATGCAAAGTGTGGGCCAACTTAATATTGAACCCTACGGACTAAGACTGGGATGCCATTAAACTTCATGTGTGTGTAAAGGCCAATACGTTTGACAATATAGTGTATATGTTACCAAAAGTTGGCCTTTCCTTGTGCATACATTTGTTATATGGACTATTTTTAAGTTTTGAAAATAAATTGTACGTTTTTTTATTAATATGAGAAGTTATTTAATTGGCACCTTTAGTCCCTTGTATGCAAAAGACACAATCAAAGTGGTTGTGTGATGCAGTGTTACAACTCTCCTGTTAGTCCAAGGTTTACATATTCCTGAATGAGACTAAGGCAGACCATACATTATATATATTTTGCTTGTACAATTTTCGATTTACCAAAACCATATAATATGAGGTCAAGCCTAAACACTTTCAATTTGTCTGCAATCAGTCAGGCCATTGCACTACATAGTTGAAGGTAAATCCAAAGGAAATTAAATAAGAAAATTGTATAATGTATGGCCAGCTTAAGTATTTAACACATACCAAAACATTGTAACCAGGCCAGATCAGACAGACCAGGTCCAACAGAAACAAAACAATTTCAGTCGCTAATGTTTCAGAGGAGCAACAGAATTTTCATAGGCACTTGTCTTCATACATGTATTTTAGACTAAAGTCCAGACAGACACAAAATATTGTGGCATTATAAAATGTATTTTAAAAACGCAAACTCTGTAAGTTCACATGAGTTGAACTTGGTAGCAGGCTCTTGTAGTTCTTGAACAGAGGAATTCAGATTCCGGGGAAGGGGGGTACAGATGCACAAGCACCCAGTCAGCTGTGTTGTAGTACAAGGAGCTTGCTGATAGAAGAGAGCAGAGTGAGCTCCCCATCACACTGGTGCGACTTGTGATGTGATTTGACAGTTTTAAATTGCATGACAAATCGCACCCTATTGTCTGCTTTGGAAGCAGTCAAATCAGCACCCATTTTGAAAGTAGTTCCTGCACTACTTTTTGCAAGTTCAGGTGCGGGTTGCTTAGACATCTTTGCATGAAGTCCAGAGGTGTGTTCCAAGTGCCACCTGAAGTAACACTGAAATGCTACTTTAAAATCATCCTACTTCAAATGAAGTAGTACGATTTCAGTGTCACGATCAGTTTGACCAGGGTGTAAGAGATGAATTCATCTGTTTGCTGCTTCTCTTTACATTGCCCAGTCACAGGCTGGGGACGGTAGAAAGACCTGTAAATACTACTAAACTACAGCAGAGGGGAAAAAGGAAAAAAAAAATAAGGTCTCCACTCCTGCCAGATAGGGGTGTGCTGTGTAGCAGAGCTGTTCAAATCTCCAAACTGGATAGATATACAGTGCCTTGCGAAAGTATTCGGCCCCCTTGAACTTTGACCTTTTGCCACATTTCAGGCTTCAAACATAAAGATATAAAACGAATTTTTTGTGAAGAATCAAAAACAAGTGGGACACAATCATGAAGTGGAACAAAATTTATTGGATATTTCAAACTTTGTTAAATAAAAAAAACTGAAAAATTGGGCGTGCAAAATTATTCAGCCCCTTTACTTTCAGTGCAGCAAACTCTCTCCAGAAGTTCAGTGAGGATCTCTGAATGATCCAAAGTTGACCTAAATGACTAATGATGATGAATAGAATCCACCTGTGTGTAATCAAGTCTCCGTATAAATGCACCTGCACTGTGATAGTCTCAGAGGTCCCTTTAAAGCGCAGAGAGCATCATGAAGAACAAGGAACACACCAGGCAGGTCCGAGATACTGTTGTGGAGAAGTTTAAAGCCGGATTTGGATACAAAAAGATTTCCCAAGCTTTAAACATCCCAAGGAGCACTGTGCAAGCGATAATATTGAAATGGAAGGAGTATCAGACCACTGCAAATCTACGAAGACCTGGCCGTCCCTCTAAACTTTCAGCTCATACAAGGAGAAGACTGATCAGAGATGCAGCCAAGAGGCCCATGATCACTCTGGATGAACTGCAGAGATCTACAGCTGAGGTGGGAGACTCTGTCCATAGGACAACAATCAGTCGTATACTGCACAAATCTGGCCTTTATGGAAGAGTGGCAAGAAGAAAGCCATTTCTTAAAGATATCCATAAAAAGTGTCGTTTAAAGTTTGCCACAAGCCACCTGGGAGACACACCAAACATGTGGAAGAAGGTGCTCTGGTCAGATGAAACCAAAATCGAAATTTTTGGCAACAATGCAAAACATTATGTTTGGCGTAAAAGCAACACAGCTCATCACCCTGAACACACCATCCCCACTGTCAAACATGGTGGTGGCAGCATCATGGTTTGGGCCTGCTTTTCTTCAGCAGGGACAAGGAAGATGGTTAAAATTGATGGGAAGGTGGATGGAGCCAAATACAGGACCATTCTGGAAGAAAACCTGATGGAGTCTGCAAAAGACCTGAGACTGGGACAGAGATTTGTCTTCCAACAAGACAATGATCCAAAACATAAAGCAAAATCTACGATGGAATAGTTCACAAATAAACATATCCAGGTGTTAGAATGGCCAAGTCAAAGTCCAGACCTGAATCCAATCGAGAATCTGTGGAAAGAACTGAAAACTGCTGTTCACAAATGCTCTCCATCCAACCTCACTGAGCTCGAGCTGTTGTGCAAAACTGATAGAGACATACCCCAAGCGACTTACAGCTGTAATCGCAGCAAAAGGTGGCGCTACAAAGTATTAACTTAAGGGGGCTGAATAATTTTGAACGCCAAATTTTTCAGTTTTTTATTTGTTAACAAAGTTTGAAATATCCAATACATTTCGTTCCACTTCATGATTGTGTCCCACTTGTTGTTGATTCTTCACAAAAAATTACAGTTTTATATCTTTATGTTTGAAGCCTGAAATGTGGCAAAAGGTCAAAAAGTTCAAGGGGGCAGAATACTTTGGCAAGGCACTGTAAATACAAATCTTTTGGAAGGTAAAACAGCTTCCTTATAGGCATTTACCAGTGTATAAAGCTGTTTTCCAGAATTTCTGCTTTAAAGAAAAAAGGGTATGATTAGTACATTTTTGGTTGTTTTTTAAAATCAATAAATTATTTTTTGCCTACATTATTTGGATCTTTCTGGTACCTTCTTTCTTATGGTCTCTTGTTTTTTTTTTTTTTGTCTATACAGTGCCTTTGGTACATAGATTCACGTCTTCACTTTGACGTTCAGTAACATATGATGGTCTATTCATGCCATCAGTACCCCTCATTATACCTGTGGGTGTTATGCCTCCTCTTCAGAAAAGCATATCCTACCCACACCTAACAACTGTACTTCCAATTTCTCCATCAGCTCATCCCCCACAGTTATTGCCTTTTGTTTCACTTGACCCTCCCTTCTAGATTAGAAGCTCTAATGAGCAGGGCCCTCTAATTCCTCCTGTATTGAATTGTATTGTAACTGTATTGTCTTCCCTCATATTGTAAAGCGCTGCGCAAACTGTTGGCGCTATATAAATCCTGTATAATAATAATAATAATAATAATAATTGGGTGTTTTTATATTATCTCAAAAGATCAGTCAAAGCCAAACAACTGGATCTAAAATACTTCTGCCCTTGGATACTACATTGCAGAATCTGTTTTCTTGTTGGAAGTTAGATCATTAATGATCAACTTTCTTGATATGGGGTGCCTCAAAGGGAGCCTCTGACATCACCAAAGGGTCACACATAATATTCTGTGAATAGTTGGTGTCAGAGACAGCAGACACATACCAATCAGATCAAAGGCTTTGGGCATGACACAAAAGATGGTCAGAGACTGCAGGCGGGGTACAGGGGATAGAAAGTGACTGCAAACATGCTATAGTACTTGTTGGGGATTAATGACAATTTTTCAGGAGTCATGAAATGGAGACACAGTCGTGGCTGCAGGGACCCGAGGGCCTCACAAAAAGAGCCAAATGGCCACATGCAACCTCCAAGCCACATGTTGGGCACCAAGTAGTTAGACATTGAAAGCATATATCATATTTTTTATCATTGCTGTTGACACTTGCACTAGTATGCCAAAATAGTTCATCAAGGTCTATATTATTTCTACCTGGGCTACTACCAAAGAGTAAAGTTTTCATATTACATTAGACACTTTCTCCAACTTACCTTTACTTTTTTCTCAAAGAAGGATTTTGGGATTTGGTCATAATAGAAGTGTGTCGCTAAAATTCGTGGGGAAGGGTCAGCTTTTAGTTTCTGTATTATAAACAGAAAAACATATTTCATTTAAAGCAAACAATTAAAATAGCATTTTATAACAGAAATGTGCTTTGTTTACTTGTGTACTGTATGCAATGCTTTTAAAAGTCCTATTCTTATGTTATGTTAAGGGATAATAAAAAAATTAAAAAAAAATACACACACTATATATATATATTATATAGATGTGTGTATATATATATATATATATATATATATATATATATATATATATATATATATACACACACACACACACACACGGTTTGGGGATTTCAGTAATTCCATTCAAAAAGTGAAACTCATATTTTATATAGATGTGTTACACACAGAGTGATATATTTCAAGCATTTATTCCTTTCATTTTTGATGATTATGGCTTACAGCTAGTGAAAACCCAAAGGTCAGTATCTCAAAAAATTTGAATATTACAAAAGACCAATGAAAAAAGGATTTTTAATACAGAAATGTTGGTTCACTGAAAAGTATGCCCATGTACAGTATAGTATGCACTTAATACTTGGTCGGGGCTCCTTTTGCATGAATTACTGCATCAATGCAGCATAGCATGGAGGCGATCAGCCTGTGGCACTGCTGAGGTGTTATGGAAGCCTAGGTTTCTTTGATAGTGGCTTTCAGCTAATCTGCATTGTTGGGTCTCATTTTCATCTTGACAATACCCCACAGATTCTCTATGGGGTTTAAGTCAGGCGAAGTTCCTGGCCAATCAAGCACAGTGATACCATGATCATTAAACCAGGTATTGGTACTTTTAGCAGTGTGGGAAGGTGCCAAGTCCTGCTGGAAAATGAAATCAGCATCTCCATAAAGTTGGTCAGCAGAACGAAGCATGAAGTGCTCTAGAATTTCCTGGTAGAGGGCTGCGCTGACTTTGGACTTGATAAAACACAGTGGACCAATACTAGAAGATAACATGGCTCCCCAAATCATTACGGACTGTCGCAGTCGTCCTAGATGAGGCACATTTCTCTTTGTTCTTTCCGGCAAATAGAATGAAAAAACAATCTGAAAGCTTGAAGGAAGCCGTAGCTTGTAGATATAACTTTAGAGTCTCTCCCATGTCTAAAAGATTTATATTGGCAATCGTAGGCACTCTAAACGTTGGCAGAACAATTTCTTGGTTCTCATAAAAAACCAATGTTACCTTGTGATTTGAGCCATGCATAGGTTTCAGCACCACTCGATTCCAGAAGAATGTTAAGAAAGGTTCTTTATGACCAAGGGCTCCAATTTCGGAGACTCTTTTTGCCGACGTGATGGCTACCAGAAAGGCGGACTTATTGGAGAGGTCTTTGATGGAGAGAGACCTGACACCCTCTGCTCCAGAGAGGAAATCAAGGGCAAGAGGAAGATCCTATTTTGGAAATCTCAGCTTTGTCTGGGGCCTAAGTCAGCAGTTCCCTTAAAGAATTGTTGGAAAAGAGGATGTCTGGCCTGGGAAACACTGGTGAAGGACGATAAAGCTGACACTTGCACTCTGAGAGAGCTGGCCGATAGGACCGATAGGGCCAGATCTAAGCCAGTTTGAAGGAAGCCCAGAACATCTTGTACTTCTGGATCAATGCATGACCTGTCTGCAGCAGACATGTACTCCATGAATTTTGACCACATTCTTCCATAAACTTTGTTTGTGCTCACTCTTGAGAGTGGAGGAGTAGCCGAGAGCCTCCATCCTCCCCTTCTCAAGAACAAGACCATCAGATACAGCTGTGCTGGATATGGATGTAGAATTGCACCCTGTGACAGTAGGTCAGGCCTGAAAGGTAGGGGCACTGGGTCCCAGTGGCTGAGCTGTACAAGCAAGGGGAACCATGGCCTGTTCAGGCAATACAGCATTACTGCCACTATCTCCACATCCTCTGCTCTGAGTTTCTGTAGAAACCTGAGGATGACTGAGACTGGAGCAAACGCATAGGCCCTGCTGAATTTCTAGGGATCCATTCTGGCATCTGTCCCAAAGGCCAGGGAATACCGACCCCTCGTATAATACTTCTCAAACTTATTGTTGCATGGGATTGGGGGGGGGGGGGGACAGATGGACTTCTGGATGGACTTCCAGAGACAAGAATCACCTGAAAACCCCTACATAGAGAGACCATTCATTGTTGTATTGGACTTTGGATAGATAATCTGCTTGAACATTTTGGATTCTGGTAACATAAACCTCTGATAAATTGGCTAGATTCTTCTAAGCCCAAGACATGATTGGCTCCACTTCCTGTAATAGGGAAAGACTTAGAGTCCCCCCTTGTCTCTTTATGTAGGAGACTGCGGTAGGGTTGTCTAGCATGAAGAGCACTGACGCTCCCTTCATCAGATATGGAAAGGTCTGTAGGTCACAGAAGGCTGTCCACAGCTCCAGAATGTTTGACATGATTTTGTGAGAATGAAAACTCCACCTGCCTTGAGCTATCTCCGACAGACAGTGAGCCCCCCATCCAGCGTTTCTGGCATCTGCCGTGACTGTGTTTCAGGAAATAGGGACAATGGAATGGCAATTACGTATGTTTCCCTATTGTAGCAGAAAATACGCAGGAGTCCATATTATAGAGCTGCTGTGGATAAGGTCACCGTTCTCTGGGATTCTTCAACTTTGCTAGAGAAACACTGGATCTACTAGGCGGACTGCCTGTGACCACCTTCCTTGCTGACAGGAGAAGAAACCAACGTCACCCTCCTCCTGGGACCTGGCTTCCCGCCCAAAGACGCCCTGTCACATGTGCCCCTGGCATTTATAGCCTATCCCAGGATGCACCACTCTTGTGCCCTCCCACTGGGACAGCCACAAAAGCCTGTGTGTCACTGGCTGGGTTTCCTCCACTGTCCAACAGGCTTCCCTATTAGATACAGTGGGGACACTCACTCAGACCAAGTGAATCACACATGGACACATGTAACAGGAGAAACTACTGATCAGGCTCCCCTGAAAAGCATATGGAGAAAAACAATGCCTTTACCTAGCACCTACCTAGGAGGGTGCTACACTTGTAAAGGTTAATGGTCAGAGGAAATATGGTGGCCATCCTGCAGACTGAATTGGAGAAGCCCCTCCACATGGGACAGAAATATTTATCAGCAATATTCCTCAAGAAATATATAAAGATAAATGTATTCCACTTTTTCAGACTGCTGGAACATTGTATGAGCTTTGTCTCAGACTGTTGTAGAATGTTGCCGGACAGTCTGAGGTGTGGAGGGATCCCTGATTAATCAAAGCATTATCTGGGCAGGCATTGACTTGAGTCACCTAGGTTTGTCTAGGTAACTAGTTAGTAATTAGCTTATTGTTTAATTAGATTACTGTTCATGTTCATTAGATATACTGTTTACAGTTTGCATTGTTTAGGGTAATCAAGGGTGATCAAGCTCTTACCTGATTTTGTGTGATATACTGTATATTCTGTGTGAATTTATAATAAAGCTAGTTCCAGTTTGCACCTAAGCTAGTGTCGTCTAGTTCTTGGTGCAATCCTCAGCTATAATACCTGGTTCCTGGTTCCAGAGTGGAATAAGGAAGATTGCCAAGACCCTGAAACTAAGCTGCAGCACGGTGGCCAAGACCATACAGCAGTTTAACAGTGCAGGTTCCACTCAGAACAGGCCTCACCATGGTTGACAAAAAAAGTTGAGTGCACGTGCTCAGCGTCATATCCAGAGGTTGTCTTTGGGAAATTGACGTATGAGAGCTGCCAGTATTGCTGCAGAGGTTGAAAGGATGGGGGGGGGGGTCAGCCTGTCAGTGCTCAGACCATACACCACACACTGCATCAATTTGGTCTGCATAGCTGTTGTCCCAGAAAGAAGCCTCTTCTAAAGATGAAGATGCACAAGAAAGCCCGCAAACAGTTTGCTGAAGACATGCAGACTAAGGACATGAATTACTGGAACCATGTCCTGTGGTCTGATGAGACAAAGATAAACATATTTGGTTCAGATGGTGTAGAGCGTGTGTGGCAGCAACCAATTGAGTACAAAGCCAAGTGTGTCTTGCCTACAGTCAAGCATAGTTGTGGGAGTGTTATGGTCTAGGGCTGCATGAGTGCTGCCCGCACTGGGCCACAGTTAATTGAGGGAACCATGAATGCCAACATGTACTGTTACATACTGGAGCAGAGCATGATCCCCTCCTTTTGGAGACTGGGTTGCAGGGCAGTATTTCAACATAATAACGACCCCAAACACACCTCTAAGACGACCACTGCCTTGCTAAAGAAGCTGAGGGTAAAGTTGATGGACTGACCAAGCATATCTCCAGACCTAAACCCCATTGAGCATCTGTGGAGCATCCTCAAACAGAAGGTGGAGAAGTGCAAGGTCTCTAACATCCACCAGCTCTGTGATGTTGTCATGGAGGAGAGGAAGAGGACTCCCAGTGGCAACCTGTGAAGCTCTGCCCAAGAGGGTTAAGGCAGTTTTGAAAAATAATGACACTTTGGGCCCAATTTGGACACTTTTATTTAGGGGTGTACTCACTTTTGTTGCCAGCAGTTTAGACATTAATGGGTGTGTGTTTAGTGATTTTGAAGGGACAGCAAATTTACACTGTTATGCAAGCTGTACTCTCACCACTTTACTTTGTAGCAAAGTGTCATTTCGTCAGTGTTGTCACATGAAAAGATATAATAAAATATTTACAAAAATGTGAGGGTGTACTCACTTTCGTGAGATACTGTAACTCCAAAGAGGTGTGCTCCTGCAGTCCCGACTTAGAGTCCAGAATGATTCAAAAAGAGAAAGAGTCCTCAACCAAGAGGTCAGCAAAGAGGAAGAGAGGATGCTACTACCCATACTGATCTACACCCGTACATATCTTATCTACACCCGTACATATTTTATTCCAAACATATGCGGTCATGGAGTCTGTCAGGAAAAGGAACATTTGCTATCAAATGCTTTACTGTAATTTTCCTTTTCTGATGGACTCCATGGTAGCATAGATATCCTCCCAGTGTCATGAGTAGGCTAGTTACAGAACACGGTCTCTGGCTCAGCCTCAAAATTTATGGGAGTGGGGTCCTATGGGGTAGGAGCGAGGATGGAGCTACCCAAACATATGCTGCCATGGTGTTCATCAGGAAAGGAAAATTACTGTAAGTATTTGGTAGGAAATTTTCTGTTTTCTTATTATAAGTGACACTATTCAACCTTTTCTCCAAGTTTTTATACAGCTTGAGCAGCTCTATATGATACATACCTCAAATTTATTGGGGGATTTGAATTCTATTATTGGGATCAAGGCACTAGGTTTTTTATTGTGCACTGCATGGACCATGCTATGTAACAGCATTACGGACCAGTTTGAGCCTGAGAAAAAGAAGAAGAATTAATGACAATGAAAAAAAAAAAAACATATCTGAGATCACACAAGTCTATTAACATTTTTTCCAAACTAACAAATTACTTCAAATGACATGTTAAAAAAATATATATCTGTAAATATACACACACATGGTGTATATATACTTTATATATTTTATACAGTATATATACCAGGGCTGTAGATCATTTTTTGTTTTGGGGGGTTCAGTGGCAGGTAAAAGTCTTTTGAAATAAAATACATTTCACTAAATTCTCAAAGACTCGAAAAAGGGAAAGCTATTTGTGTTGCCCATAGCAATAAATCAGTCTGTTTTCTCAGGTTCTCAAGAACATTCAATCTGATTGGTTGTCATTGGCAAGAACAACAAGTTTTTCCTTCCTCCAGGTTTTATAAATGTGGCCCGGTACAGAAAGCATCAAGCATGAGATTATTACTGCAGTATGTGTAAACAGGGCCTAAATCTTGATAATATAAAAGCCATCCTTATTATGAAACCTTAACTGAGCATTGCAAAAACTTCTATATTGTGGAAGACAGAGCACTCACAGCTTTTTATAACACATTCAGATTAAATCCTCCTTTTCATGGTTGTTTAGATACAGCCACTGGATTAAAGCAGTAAGAATCAGTGGATTCTTGTATATGAAATGACCGCGGCATGCAAAGTAATGACAAGCTGACAGTGGCCGCAGCTGTTCTCATGTAGCCACGCCCACAGCAGTTATCTGTAGATGTCTGAGCCTGGACACAGCTGATAAAAACAATGCATTTGTTGCGGCTGTGTGCATGAACCCTTAGAGAAGAGGTACTGTGCAGAGTCCATACATACAGAATAAGAATAGATACTGAGAATTATACCCAGCATACAGGACAAGAGAAGCGGTACTGTGCAGTGTCCATACATACAGAATAAGAATAGATACTGAGAATTACATCCAGCATACAGGACAAGAGAAGTGGTACTGTGCAGAGTCCATACATACAGACATCCCAACCTGCAAAAACTCATTTCAGGGAGGTGGCAAAGTCATTTCAGGGAGGTGAGCCCCCCCGCGCACGCCTGCGCCGCACCCCCCCCCCCTTTTCCAATTTAACACTACCTGAGAATAATGAAATGAAATGTAATCAGTATACCTGGTCACTGGTGCTGGTCACTGATGCTGGTACTGGTCACTGGTGCTGGTACTGTTCACTGGTGCTGGTACTGGACACTGGTGCTGGTACTGGACACTGGTGCTGGTACTGGACACTGGTGCTGGTACCGGTCACTGGTGCTGGTACCGGTCACTGGTGCTGGTATCGGTCACTGGTGCTGGTACTGGCCTGGTCACTGGTGCTCGTACTGGTCTCTGGTACTGGCCTGGTCACTGGTGCTGGTATTGGCCTGGTCACTGGTGCTGGTCATTGGTGCTGGTACTGGCCTGGTCACTGGTGCTGGTACTGGCCTGGTCACTGGTGCTGGTCACTGGCCTGGTCACTGATGCTGGTACTGGCCTGGTCACTGGTGCTGGTCACTGGCCTGGTCACTGATGCTGGTACTGGCCTGGTCACTGGTGCTGGTACTGGCCTGGTCACTGGTGCTGGTACTGGTGCTGGTCACTGGTGCTAGCCTGGTCACTGGTGCTGGTACTGGCCTGGTCACTGGTGCTGGTACTGGCCTGGTCACTGGTGCTGGCCTGGTCACTGGTGCCGATACTGGCCTGGTCACTGGTGCTGATACTGGCCTGGTCACTGGTGCTGATACTGGTGCTGGTCACTGGTGCTGGCCTGGTCACTGGTGCTGGTACTGGCCTGGTCACTGGTGCTGGTACTGGCCTGGTCACCGGTGCTGGTACTGGCCTGGTCACCGGTGCTGGTACTGGCCTGGTCACCGGTGCTGGTACTGGCCTGGTCACTGGCGCTGGTCACTGGTGCTGGTTCTGGCGCTGGTCACTGGTACTGGTACTGGCCTGGTCACTGGTGCTAGTACTGGTCACTGGTGCTGGTACTGGCGCTGGTCACTGGTGCTGGTACTGGCCTGGTCACTGGTACTGGTCACTGGTGCTGGTCACTGATGCTGGTCACTGGTGCTGGTACTGGCCTGGTCACTGGCCTGGTCACTGATGCTGGTACTGGCCTGGTCACTGATGCTGGTACTGGCCTGGTCACTGGTGCTGGTACTGGCCTGGTCACTGGTGCTGGTACTGGCCTGGTCACTGGTGCTGGTACTGGCCTGGTCACTGGTGCTGGTACTGGTGCTGGTCACTGGTGCTGGTACTGGTGCTGGTCACTGGTTCTGGTACTGGTCACTGGTGCTGGTACTGGCCTGGTCACTGGTGCTGGTACTGGCCTGGTCACTGGTACTGGTGCTGGCCTGGTCACTGGTACTGGTGCTGGCCTGGTCACTGGTGCTGGTACTGGCCTGGTCACTGGTGCTGGTACTGGCCTGGTCACTGGTGCTGGTCACAGGTGCTGGTCATTTGCTGGTACTGGTCTCAGGTGCTGGCTCTCTGGTGCTGCTCTCAGGTTAGGTCACTGTGTCTGTCACAGAGTGGGGTGTCACGATGATTGGTCCTGCGCGTGCCAAAATGCCTCCTGGAGTAGAAGATGTGGCTTGCTCTCTGCAGCTCCTCCCACAGGAGGAGTGCATGACTCATATCACTCATATCACAGCATACAGGACAAGAGAAGTGGTACTGTGCAGAGTCCATACATACAGACATCCCAACCTGCAAAAACTCATTTCAAGGAGGTGGCAAAGTCATTTCAGGGAGGTGAGCCCCCCCACGCACGCCTGCGCCGCACCCCCCCCCTTTCCAATTTAACACTACCAGAGAATAATGAAATGAAATGTAATCAGTATACCTGGTCACTGGTGCTGGTCACTGATGCTAGTACTGGTCACTGGTGCTGGTACTGTTCACTGGTGCTGGTACTGTTCACTGGTGCTGGTACTGTTCACTGGTGCTGGTACTGGACACTGATGTTGGTACTGGTCACTGGTGCTGGTACTGGCCTGGTCACTGGTGCTGGTACAGGCCTGGTCACTGGTACTGGTGCTGGCCTGGTCACTGGTGCTGGTACTGGCCTGGTCACTGGTGCTGGTAGTGGCCTGGTCACTGGTGCTGGTAGTGGCCTGGTCTCTGGTGCTGGTGCTGGTCACTGGCCTGGTCACTGGTGCTGGTACTGGCCTGGTCGCTGGCGCTGGTCACAGGTGCTGGTCATTTGCTGGTACTGGTCTCAGGTGCTGGCTCTCTGGTGCTGCTCTCAGGTTAGGTCACTGTGTCTGTCACAGAGTGGGGTGTCACGATGATTGGTCCTGCGCGCGCGTCAGGCATTCAAGAGGAGGAATGTGGTCAGATTTAAGCATAGGGGTTCCAGAGAAGATCTCCCTGATAGGAGGTTTGTAGTAAGGGAGCTGCTGTGTCAGCAGATGGGGTTTGTGCCTGCAGACATACTGGCGGTCATCAACCTCCCCGATAGGCAAGGTTATGATGTCAGCTTTAATCTCATGTCTGACTTAGACAGATTCTGGGCCGGCTTCACCCAGTTTCGGGACAAAGAAGGTTGGAGGAATTTTATCTTCATTCCCATCTCCAAACCTGACACAGCCAATGTAAATATAATTTTCTGGAATGAGTCCGTACCCCCCCCAGGATATTGTCATCTGGCTTAGGAGACATTGTGAAATGGTTTCTGGTTTGACAAAAACTAAAGACAGTGATGGGATCTGGACCGGTGGTTGGAGGGTTCTGGTAAAGTTGAGGCAAACTAACAATATTACCCATCACCTGCCAAACTCCTTTTTCATTGTGCGGGAGAGAGGAGTTTGTTTCTATGCTGGTCAGCCCAGGTTATGTTTTAAATGCGGTAAATCTGGCCATGTGACGAGCATTTGCACAATCCAAAAGTGTAATCTTTGTGGAGAGGTTGGCCATATCAGCTCTACCTGTGAGAATGTTAAGTGCAATCTATGTGGAAGGCTTGGCCATTTCCACAGAGATTGCCCGGAGGCTTTCCATAACATGGGTGGGGAATCTGCAGACGATGAAATTTTGGCTGCAGCAGAATGTCTGGAGGAGGAGGCCTTAATGAATGGGGTTATCTTGGCTGGGAAGGAGGTGGACCCAGTGGTCCAGGAAACTACCCCCGAGCGGACGGATAGTGTTCAGCGGGTTGAGGATCAGCGGCCAGCTGTGCACTCTTCGTCTGTTTCGGTTCCTGTCCCTGTGAAGGACATTCCGAGTCAAAAGAGAAGGAAGAAAAAAGATAGGTCTACCCGTAAACCTGAAAGTGACTGGACCTTAGTGCAGAAGCCAGCTAAGAAAGTGAAGGGGGCACCAGAAGTGGGGAAGGTAGTTTCTACCAATAGGTATGAGGTCTTATCAGAGTCAGATGCCGACTCCTGTTTCCTAGAGGCCCAGGAACTGGAGCAGGAATTAAAAAGAGTGGAAAGAGAATGTGCGACTGGCTCAGAGGATGATCCGTCCAGTAAAAAGCGTTCACCCCCTGTTCCTGTAACTGCAGAATCTGATATGGAAACTGGTAGTCGGCAGAGTGACTCTGATTCTGATTTATAATGATGGGAGCCTTATTTTTACTCCTCCTTGCTGTGATGGCAGGATTCTCTCTGAGCATTGTCTCCAGCAATGTGAACAGCATAAAAAACAGGAGGACAAGACATGCAGCTTTTGAACATCTCAGGTACCTAGACGCTGATGTCTATTTTTTACAAGAAACACATCTAACATCTGTTGGACTATTACAGGAGGCAGAGAAGGAGTGGCACACAGGACCCTCATTTTGGTCTTTGGCTGTGGAGTCCTATGCGGGTGTTGCCATCCTCATTAATACTAAGAATGTGACGGTGCACAGACTCACTGAGGTGTCAATGGGAAGATGTCTTATGTTGCAGGTAACAGTTCATGGCAGGAGACTCAGATTAATTAACATATATGGGCCCCAAACAATATCAGGAAGAATTAGGTTATTTAATGATGTGAAACCATACCTTTTTACATCAGTCCCTGTGATTATGGTAGGAGACTTTAATGTCGCTAGAACATTAAGTGACCGTTTTTCTGGTAGAGTGGTGGGTAGTGACTCCAAAGTTCTTAATCGCATTATTTTGCAAACCGGGTTGAGTGATGTATTTGCACAACATGGCAGGAAGCCGGGCTTCACCTTTGCCCGTGGTAATATCAAGAGTAGACTCGATATGGCATTTGTAAGTCCTACGGAATTGGTTACCAATATGAGTGAGAAGCTGGTACCTTATTCGGATCATGTGGCTCTCTACTTTTGCCTGGGGAACTGTAAGCGTCCTGATATGGGTAGGGGGCTATGAAGGCTCAACTCCAGTCTTCTAGAGGATGAGTCAGTTCAGCAACAAGTACAGATGCTTTTGCAACACCAGGCAGAGAGATTAGACTTCTATGATTGTACGGCCGATTGGTGGGAGGATGTTAAGAAGGATATCTCTTCTCTCTTGAAGAGGTTGTCAGCTAAAATGGGGAAAAATAAATATAGCCATTATTGCAGGCTGCGGAAAGAGCTGGAGTTGCTTTATTCAGGTGGGTTGGAGGCAGGGAAGAAAATTGATCAAATAAAATCTGAGATAAGCCAGTATCAGTATAGCAGATACAACTCCCTAGTATTTGAACGAGATTCTGGATCCCCAGGGGCACCTGATCCCTTTGAGAATTGTCGGGATAAGGTGACCAGAAAGTTAATAACAGGCCTGAAAGATTCTTGGGGGAATGTGCAGGTGTCTTGGGAGGGTATTCTGGGAGTGGTAAAATCATATTACGCTGACTTGTTTCGGGAGAAGGGTTTGGATAAGAAGAAGATGGCACAATTCTTAGAGGCAGTTCCAGGTCCTGATGTTGATAATTTGGATTTTTCCACTTTGACAGCAGACATAACGGTGGAGGAGGTTATGGAGGCTATTGATAAATTACGTCAAAAGAAAGCACCAGGACCCGATGGCATTACGGCTGAGTTTTATAGGAAATTTAAAGAACTCCTAGCTCCGATTCTGGTAGATGTGTTTAAAAGTTTCTTAGAGAAACGCCTGATGCCTCCATCCATGAGGGTTTCGTCCTTAGTTCTGCTGTTTAAGGGTAAAGAGCCTGATGACATCAAGAACTGGAGGCCCATTGCCCTTTTGAATGTAGATCGGAAGATTCTGGCAAAAATATTATTCTCTAGATTGAATTGTTTTTCTACAGCACTATTGACAGACTGTCAGTATGGCACGGTAAAAGGGCGGAATATTTCTGGTGCTGTCATTTCCTTAAGGGAAGCTTTTGAGAGATGTAAGGTTCTTGGGCGAGGGAAATATATTGTGAGTTTAGACCAAGCTAAAGCTTTCGACAGGGTTGACCATGGGTATCTGTGGGCGACTTTGTTGAAGTACGGTATCCCAAGATTATTTGTTGATTGGCTAATTACTTTATATTCTAAGGCTGAGAGCTTCCCTCTCATCAATGGGTGGCAGGGTGGTAATTTTGGGGGTTGAGGCTGGAGTGAGGCAGGGTTGCCCCTTGAGTCCCCTCTTATATGTGTTTGCCATCGATCCTTTGTTGAGATCGTTGCAGGAGTGTGGATTTCAGGGGGTGCCTGTCCCCCAAGCCTCGGCCCTTTCTGTAGTTGCCTATGCGGATGATGTAACTGTAGTGGTGTCTGCTTCTCATGAGGCCCAGCTGTTAGAATCTGCCATTGGAACTTACTCTGAGGCCTCCGGGTCTCTGGTTAACTTTGAGAAGAGTGAAGCTCTCTGGACACTGCAGGGTGATCCAGATTTTGATATGCCCCAGTTTGCAAAAGCTGCAAGCTATCTTAAGATCTTAGGGGTTAAGTTTGGAAGGGAGGATAATGCCAGGCTAAACTGGGAGGAGAAATTGGATGCTGGGAATGCAAAGGTTCAGCGGTGGAGGAATTGCAAGCTGACCTACAGAGAAAGGGTCACCATGTTGAAGACTTATCTAGTTCCCATCTTTCTATATGTCTCTATGGTATTTCCATTGCCAGAATCTTTCTCTGCTAGGCTCTTTAGTCTGTTTTTTCAGCTTTTATGGGGTAATAGGCTAAACCCAATAAAAAGGGGAGTCACTTACCTGCAGAAGAAAGAGGGTGGGTTGAATATGATAAACCCTAAGGTGTTTTTTGATTCTTTGTTTCTTAAACTTAATTTTGGGTGCTTGGACTCCAGAGTTGGCTTACTTTGGGTAAGTAGTGTTAGGGCCTGGATATTGCCTCATGCAGAGTCCTGGATGCAGGGTGGTTCACTCAAGAGGAAGAGATGTACTCGGGGTTATCTCCCGCCATATCTGGATTCCCCTCTGAAGTCTCTGAGGAGGTGGGGGATTGAGAAGTCCTACCTTGAAAATAGCTCAAGGAAATTGTTATATCAGAGGATCTGTAGGACCTTTTTCTGTTCTCCACTTGTACTCAGAGACTGCACTACAGCTGCTTTGGAGGAAAGCCTAAAGTTGCTGAATAGTCCAAGATTACCTTTAAAGTTTTATGACCTTGCCTGGCTGTCTCTCCATGGGAAGATGTATGTGAGGGGGAACATGAAAGGTCTGTCTGCATCTGATAGAAACTGTCCTTTGGGCTGTAATCAGGAGGAGTCCATGGAGCATTTCTTGGTGGATTGTTGGGGAAGCCATGAAGTCTGGGAGGAAGTAGCTGCCAGAGTTGGGATCCAAGGGTTGGGAAACTTAGGTTACTCAGACAGGCTTTACGGTGTTCCCCCAACAATGCACGGTGTAGACAGAGGGACGATGTATATGATCATTGCTGTAGTCAAATACTACCATTGGCACGCAAGGACTAAGGCTGCTATGCATAACGAACAGTTTATCCCTAGTAACATTGCAGGTTTGGTGTTATCTGACCTAAGATGGATAAAGTGTTTGGAGATTAGGAAATGTAAAAGAAGTCTAGAATTATGGAAAGGAGTTTCATTGTAACATGAAATTTACATTTATTTACCTTTTTTCGTAAACTGCTAAGTTTTTGACCTAGACAATTTGTCAGGAATTGTTGTATTTGTGTTATTTTCATACAGTTACAGACTGTTATTATGTATTCTGTTTGTTTTTACAAATAAAAATCTCCATACATACAGAATAAGAATAGATACTGAGAACTACACCCAGCATACAGGACAAGAGAAGTGGTGCTGTGCAGAGGGTGTGGCTGCTTGTGGAGCAGCTGTAGTCTGTGTGGTGCTGAGCTCGTCTGATGTCTGGTACAAGCCCAGGGTTGGGCTCCCCTGGGCTGGGATCTCTCCCAGGAGAGTCCCAGGCTTTTCGGCCTACACAAGGACTGTCATGTGAAGCTGTGGTTGGTGGTGAAGTTGGAGGACGGAGTGCTGGGAATGGAAAGCAATCTGCAGAGACTGTAAGTAGACGTGGAAATGTTTGTGAAGGAAAGTCCAGTTTGAAAAGTACCGATAATAAAGATATGAGGAAGCCTGTTCAGAAGTGTGACAATGTTACTCAGCAAACCCTGAGTTCTGGAAGTCAGCCATTGCAATCATTGCATGCCCAGCAGAGTACGGCTCAATCATTGCATGCCCAGCAGAGCGCAGCTCAGTCAGTTCAGAGTGCAGCTCAGTCAGCTCAGCAAAGGAACATTGTCACTCAGCACAGACAAGCTCTGGAAGCATGGTTCAATGCAACCAGCCATTGCAGTCCCAGCAAGCCCAGCAGAGTGGAGCTCACTCAGCTCAGAGTGGAGCCCATACAGTTCAGGCTGTTCAGCACAGTAACATTGTTTCTCAGCCCATTCCAAGTTCTGGAAGTGCGACTCAAGACAGTCAGCCATTGCACAGCACTCCTCGCAAATATACGAGGACTTCTCTGGAACAAAAGACCATTACAGAAAACTTACAGCAGTGCATAATGGTGGGCAGCAGCCAGGAACGTTCATCACGCTCCAAACTGCAGCAGAATAAAGGTGAGGGTGGTAATAATTCTCCACACTCTGCCCAGTGAAACATTCTACACCCGGAAGAGACCCTCGGCCCAGTACTAGTGATGGGAAGGTGGATCAGGAGTTCAAACGTCCTGCAGACATGAAGCAGAAGGGGTTAAAGCCAGGACCTGTGCACCTGGCTGATAGGTTTTCTTCCCTGGTAAAGAGAATGGAGACTCTGAGGAAGACCAAGGTAAAAATCCAGAAGCAGATTGAAGCTGTCTATAGACTCAAAGCTGCCAACCCCAAGAGGGAAATCATGTATGACAGCAAACTAAACTCCCTGGGCATTGAACTGGCCGGTGTATCAAAGGACATTGATGCTATTCTGGAAGACATGGGACCAGTGGGGGAGGTGTACAGGGATCGTGACCGATTTGAGGCAGGATTGAGTGGAAGGACTGAGTTTTCTTCACAGTCAGACTCTGGGGATTTGGTCCAAAGCTCCTTGCCACCAAAGGTGTCTCCTGAAGGGAAGACTCTGAGGCCTCTGGAGGACATTGGGGCGCAACACCAGGTTGGAGTGGATTTTCCTGCTGGACCTCCAGCTCAGGGGGATGGTGAGAATGTCAGTGTAACCCAGCAGACATTCACAGTACAGGAGACTCAGAGAAGTGACATGGTGGACTCCCAGCATATGGACTGTGAGAACAGTGCTGCCGCTACCACTAATACTCATTGTGGGAGCAATGCTGGGGAGACTGGTGTTCATGATGGGGGTAACACTGGGCTAACTGGTCATGATGCTGCTAGTAATGATGTGATGTGCAATGCTGGTGTCACTAATATTGATGTGGTGAATAATACTGATGTCACTAATACTAATGCCAGTATATCTGAATGGGGTCAGCAACAGTCAGAGAGCGCTGAGAATGTGGCGATGGAGGAGTCAGTTCAGAATAACCCCCAAGACCCCCCCCCTTTGGTTGATCCACCGCCTGCTCCACAGGGCAATGCTGGTCCATCTGGTCAGGTCCCTCCTCGGAATGCCTGGAGCCGTGGGGCCCCTTCTTTTTCCACCGGTAACAGTTATTCTGGTCAGGCATTTAGGAGGAGGAATGTGGTCAGATTTAAGCATAGGGGTTCCAGAGAGGATCTCCCTGATAGGAGGTTTGTAGTAAGGGAGCTGCTGTGTCAGCAGATGGGGTTCGTACCTGCAGACATACTGGCAGTCATCAACCTCCCCGATAGGCAAGGTTATGATGTCAGCTTTAAGCTCATGTCTGACTTGGACAGATTCTGGGCCAGCTTCACCCAGTTTCGGGACAAAGAAGGTTGGAGGAATTTCATCTTCATTCCCATCTCCAAGCCTGACACAGCCAATGTAAATATTTTCTGGAATGAGTCCGTACCCCCCCAGGATATTGTCATCTGGCTTAGGAGACATTATGAAATGGTTTCTGGTTTGACAAAAACTAAAGACAGTGATTGGATCTGGACCGGTGGTTGGAGGGTTCTGGTTAAGTTGAGGCAAACTAACAATGTTACCCATCACCTGCCAAACTCCTTTTTCATTGGGCGGGAGAGAGGAGTTTGTTTCTATGCTGGTCAGCCAAGGTTATGTTTTAAATGTGGTAAATCTGGCCATGTGGCGAGCGTCTGTACAATCCAAAAGTGTAATCTTTGTGGAGAGGTTGGCCATATCAGTTCTACCTGTGAGAATGTTAAGTGCAATCTATGTGGAAGGCTTGGCCATTTCCACAGAGATTGCCCGGAGGCCTTTCATAACATGGGTGGGGAATCTGCAGATGAACTGTTGGCTGCAGCAGAGCATCTAGAGGAGGAAGCCTCCATGAATGGGGTTATCTTAGCAAGGGAAGAGATGGACCCAGAGGTCCAGGAGACCCCCAGACCGACAGGCAGTGTTCAGCAGGCTGAGGATCAGCAGCCGGCTGTACATACTTCATCTGTTTCAGTTCCTGTCTCTATGGAGAACATTCCCGGTCACAAGAGAAGGAAAAAAAAGGATAGGTCTACCCGTAAATCTGAAAGTGAGTGGACCTTAGTGCAGAAGCCAGCTAAGAAAGTGAAAGGGGCACCAGAAGTGACTACGGCAGTTTCTACCAATCGGTATGAGGTCTTATCAGAGTCGGATGCCGACTCCTGTTTTCTAGAGGCCCAGGAACTGGAGCAGGAATTACGAAGAGTGGAAGGAGATTGTGCGGCTGGCTCAGAGGACGACCCGCCCAGTAAAAGGCGTCCGCCCCCTGATCCCGTATCTGCAGAATCTGAGATGGAAACTGGTAGTCGGCAGAGTGACTCTGATTCTGACTTATAATGATGGGGGTTTTACTCTTTGCTGTGATAGTAGGACTAAGGAACGTGGGAGGTCTGGCAAGGATAGGAAATGTAGAAGTATAGAATTATGGGAAGGAGTTTCATTTTAACAGGAAATTTACATTTATTTACCTTTTTCGTAAACTGCTAAGTTTTTGACCTAGACAATTTGTCAGGAATTGTTGTGTTTATGTTATTTTCAGACAGTTACAGTTTGTTATTATGTATTCGGTTTGTTTTTACAAATAAAAATCTCCATACATATAGAATAAGAACAGATACTCAGAATTACACCCAGAACAGGACAAGAGAAGCGGTACTGTGCAGAGTCCATACATACAGAATAAGAATAGATACTGAGAATTACACCCAGCATACAGGACAAGAGAAGTGGTACTGTGCAGAGTCCATACATACAGAATAAGAATAGATACTGAGAATCATACCCAGCATACAGGACAGGAGGAGTGATAATGTGCAGAGTCCATGAATACAGAATAAGAACAGATGCTGAGAATTACACCCATCATACAGGACAAGAGAAGTGGTACTGTGCAGAATCCATACATACAGAAGGACAGATTCTGAGAATTACACCCAGCATACAGGACAGATACTGAGAATTACACCCAGCATACAGGACAGATACAGAGAATTACTTACACCCAGCATACAGGACAGATACTGAGAATTAAACCCAGCATACATGGCAATAGAAGTGGTACTGTGTCGAGTCCATACATACAGAATAAGGACAGATACTGAGAATTACACCCAGCATACAGGACAAGAGAAGTGGAACTGTGCAGAGTCCATGAATACAGAAACAGCACAGATACTGAGAATTATACCCAGCATACAAGACAAGAGAAGTGATAATGTGCAGAGTGCATGAATACAGAATAAGAACAGATGCTGAGAATTGCACCCATCATACAGGACAAGAGAAGTGATACTGTGCAGAATCCATACATACAGAAGGACAGATACTGAGAATTACACCCAGCATATAGGACAGATACTGAGAATTACTTACACCCGGCATATAGGACAGATACTGAGAATTACACCCAGCATACAGGACAGATACTGAGAATTACACCCAGCATACAGGACAGGAGAAGGGATACTGTGCAGAGTCCATACATACAGAATAAGGACAGATACTGAGAATTACACCCAGCATACAGGACAAGAGAAGGGATACTGTGCAGAGTCCATACATATAGAATAAGGTCAGATACTGAGAATTACACCCAGCATACAGGACAAGAGAAGGGATACTGTGCAGAGTCCATACATACAAAATAAGGACAGATACTGAGAAATACACCCAGCATAAAGGACAGATACTGAGAAATACACCCGGCATACAGGACAGATACTGAGAATTACACCCAGCATACAGGACAAGAGATGTGATACTGTGCAGAGTCCGTACAAACAGAAGGACAGATACTGAGAATTACACCCAGCATACAGGACAGATACTGAGAATTACATCCAGCATACAGGACAGATACTGAGAATTACACCCAGCATAAAGGACAGATACTGAGAATTACATCCAGCATACTGAACAAGAGAAGTGTTACTGTGCAGAGTCCATACATACAGAACAAGGACAGATACTGTGAATTACACCCAGCAGACAGGACAGATACTGTGAATTACACCCAGCAGACAGGACAGATACTGAGAATTACATCAGTCATACATGACAGATACTGAGAATTACACCTGGCATTCAGGACAAGAGAAGTGGTACTGTGCATACAGTACACACAGAATAAGGACAAATATTACTCTCAGGGTACAGAACTATACCCAGAACAGAAACTTACATACTATTGTGCAGTGCTAATGCATGCCTAATTTCTAGTTTATTACAGAATTAAAAAAAAAAAAATCCTGCACCACATCCACACTAGCTGCTGCCATGTAACTCAGCAGTTGGTGTAAATGGACCCTAAAGCCTAGTACACACGCAACGAATTTCCGCCGACCGCTCGTCCATCTTTTGCCCAAAGTGGTGTTTTGTTGGTTGGAATGTGCCTAGACTGCACACAAATTTTCCCGCACTACAAAATTCTACTTCAGAAGTGATGTTATGTGTTGGTTTGCTTTCTTTGTGTTCTTTCTTCTCTGAGCATGCCCAGTCTTGCTCATAAGATTTTTCCCTGTCGAAATCTGTACTGACTGCACGAAAATCGGCCGTGTTTTGATGGCGGACAAACATTTTATAGCCTGCACACCAGATTTTTTGTGGCCGAAAAGCAGAGTCGTTTGTCGAGAGCACCATACTAACAAGCCGAAAATCGGCAGATCGGTCGTCGGGCGAAAATTCCCGGCCGAATTTTGACTCGTGTGTACGGGGCATTAGGCTGGCCATACATGTTCAATTTTCTTGTACGATTTTCTGTTAGATTTACCACAAACCATATAATATGAGGTCAAAGCTAAACAACACTTTCACTTGTATCCAATTAGGCAGGCATTTGTACTACATAATTGAAGGTAAATTTCAAGAAAATTGTACAGAAAATTGTATAATGTATAGGGTCACAGAAGTTTCAGCTTAAAACAAGTTTTTTCCATGCAATAAAAAAGGCCAGGACAGTGGACAGCAAACAGTCCAGTCTGGTTCTGGCAGACATGTTGTGGTGCCAGGTCAGACGGGCACCAGTAAGCAAAGGCCAGTCACTGAGTTTGCCACAGTCAGCGGTAAGTATTTTCAGCGGCAGCAGCGGTAAGTGGTACGTGAAAGTGACATTCTTTAGTGAGAGCAAAGGGGGGCAGGGTGCGGCAGTTTCTGGGCACAGCAGGCTACCAGCCTTGTATAAGGTATCCTCCAGACGGCCAGGTCAGTCTTCAACCATATCAAAGGCGCAAAGAGGCAGCAGGAAAGCATAGTGAGGGTGGGCAGGACTACAGGCGTCGGGAAATGTGATAGGTGGAGTGATCTGTTAGCCTCGCCTGACTGTGTACAGCGCAAGTTACTGCCTGCCTGATACCAGCCTACTAAACAGTGCACTTTTCACTCCACCACTGAACTATGCCTTTTGCTAAGCGGCGCCGCACCGTGTACGGCAGCAGGACAGTGACACTTGCCATTTTAGAAGGACGCTCTGAGGGGGTGGGGGGGGGAGGGTTTAACCCCTCTGACCCCCCTTATCTACGCCCCTGATATATACACGCATACATGTTTTGCAAAATTGTAAGTGACACTGTCACTTTGCTCATTCATACAAAATGACTTGTATTCTTGCAACAACCTCCACATATTATTATACATCAAATACTATTGGTTATTGGGAATTTGGTTTTAAATATGACCATGAGGAGGGTTTAGTGTAGTGATTTTGCATTGTTATGGAAATGTCCTTATGTTTTTTCTAGACCTGATGAAGGGGGCATTTTTGTACCTTTAAAATGCATTTGTAGTGCTACCTCTGAAGGACTCGCTGTAAGGCTTCTGTCACACATACGGTCCGTTTCTCTGTTTTTCATCCATCCCTTGACGGATAAAAAA
Source organism: Pelophylax lessonae (assembly GCF_965119305.1). Lineage (NCBI taxonomy): Eukaryota > Metazoa > Chordata > Amphibia > Anura > Ranidae > Pelophylax > Pelophylax lessonae. The sequence goes on along the minus strand of NC_138770.1, from coordinate 517,430,632 downwards.
TAGACATCAATGCATCTCTATGTAAAAATGGATGACAACGGATGATCATCCGTTAACATCCGTTTTCATCCGCTTCCGTCAATGTCCGTTTTTTTTTGAACGGATGAATGCCCTATTTTTCATCCGTCAAAAAAAAAAACGGATCAGACGAAAAACGGATGTAAAAAGGACAAACATTCCGTTTTTCCATTGGTGGTGGATGTAAAAAAAATGGATGCAAAAATGGATGAAAAACTGATACATTTTGACGTGACTGAACTGATTAACTGAACGGACCGTATGTGTGAAAGGGGCGTTAATGTTCACAAGTTCTTTCCCCACAAAGTGCAGAGGCAGCCAGGCACACAGCAGCAGTTCACTAAAGCTAGAGCTTAATAATCAGTCTAGAGCAGTGGTAACTAAATGGTGGACCACGGTCTGGAACCGAACCGACTGACAGTCCTGTCCAGACTGCGGCCATGCCATTGCCACGGCTTAGTGTTCTCTCTGGAGTGTGGCAATCCAGGCAGATCTTCTTTACTCCAGACTTTCTGCTATGTGCAGGGCCAGCACCCTTTGTTTGTGCAGTGGGGGTGGAACTTTAAAGAGTAACTCCACTTTTGTTGAGAAAAAAACATTCCCCTCTGGGTGATCTATGTACATTGCAAGGATTATAACAAATCTTTGTTGCAGATTCCTACCTTTTGCTATTCTGAAGAAATCCCTCTGTGTTTCTCTGTGCCCATGAGGGAAAGTGAGTCTAATGGGAGTGGTTTCATAATTATCAATCAGCTGTGCACCTGCAAAGCTCTTATGAGGTAATCTGCTGGGCCTGCATCCCTTTAGACGTTTTCCTATTGGGAGTATCTCACCAAAAATGACATTTTTGTTGCAGGAGATGCCTGAAATCTGACTTGTATGTTAAGGCAGACTTCTGGGAAAATCAGTGAGCCAATCACACAAGCAGGAAATGATGTTTCTGGGGGAAGTTCTGATCACATTTTGTGTACAGGACAACTCCAGGTAGCCATATTGCTTTGCATTTTCAGAAAATTACAGTGGCTGCAGATTGAAAAGGTACTTTATAATAACATTTAATTACAATATGACTTGTGTGTGTGGCAGTTGTATATGTTATATTATTTTTTCCCCACAAAATTGGTGTTACCCTTTAAGGGCGATTACCTTGAGCGGTGTACTACTTTACAGAGACCAAGTTGTCAAAGACAGCTCTCTGTCCAGGGTAAAGTTAGGTAGACAATAATCACATGATCACCAATCCTTTCCACCCCTCCCGGACATTCCAAACTATTTAACTGCTGGGGCGAGCAGGAAGGGATTAGGATAGCAATACCAATAAAATAACCTGACAGGTCTAGTACTATTTTTCCCCTTTCTCAGCAATAAAAGCCTGACAAGGTTTCTAGTCTCTCAGCTGTAATAAAAAAAAAAAGCTGTGTTCTCATCTTCAATTTCCAACGCCCTTTAAATAAACAGTGAGGGTTTAGATTCCCCAGTGGGAGCAAAGACAGCAATAAAAACTCGACAGGGGTTCTAACCCTTCCACATGCTATGGTGAAAAAGGTTTTGGTTAGAAATGAGCCTAATTCCTCATACACACGCAACGATTATCGGCCGACCGATCGGCCGTCTTTTGTCCAGTGTTTTGTTGGTTGAAATGTGCTCTAGACTGCACACAAATTTTCTTGGCCAACAACCACCAACTTCAGAAGTGATGTCATGTGCTGGTTAACTTTCCGTGTGTTTTTTCTTCTCTGAGCATGCCCAGTCTTGCTCATCAGATTTTTGTCTGCCGAAATCTGTACTGACTGACGGAAAATTCGGCCGTTCTGTTGACGGCCAACAAAAATTTTATAGCCTGCACACCAGATTTTGTTCGGCCAAAAAGTCGCAGTCGGTTGTCGGAAGCATCATACTAACAAGCCGAAAATCGGCCGATCGGACGTTGGCCGAAAATTCACGGCCAACAATCCTTGCGTGTGTACGAGGCATTACAGTGACTTAACCAAAATGAAAAGAACTAAAGGCAAAATGTTTTTTCAATTATAGTACAAAGTGGCATGATACAATGCTGTACAAATCCAGGTAATATTCACCATAAAACAGACACTGCAAGCCAACTAGTCAGCATAAGGAGAAAATGCCAAGATAGAGGAATCCCAATTGACATAATAAGAGTATAGGCAAAGTATACAAAATAACAGTCAAGTTGTCCATACCCAATAGAAAGGATTCGAGAGCAACAAAGAGGAAGAGAAGGGTAAAATGTGCAACTGCAAATGATGGAAAAAGAAAAAGTTGTGGAAAAAAGATGAGGGAAAAAAAAAAAAAAAAAAAAGATGAGGAAAAAAAAAAAAAAAAAAAGGGGGGGGGGGTGATGGGGATTGTAGGGAGGGGGGCAGGAAAGCGCAACCCCATCACCCTATCCAATGCACTGCATCCTATCGTCACACATAGAGTATTGAGAAGGCACACTAACCAAGAGGACCACACTTTTTCATATTTCCAAGGACAACCCCTATTCTGAAAACAATATACATAAGTAGGGCAGCAATTTTTTTCATTTTTGAAAACAGTAAGGAAGGGGTTTTTTTTTTCCTCAACATTTCTGTCCCACTGGGGAGATTTCGCATCACTTACTGTCCATTTCCAAAACAGGAAGTATAGGGGAAATCCCTCCAAAGGGAGGGAGTCCCTGTTTGTCACCAAAACTAGTGTTCCCATTGGAAAAATTCCCCTCTAATCCTGTCCTGCCCTAGGATTTTATTTTACTTTCACTCTCGATGATCATGATATACAAGACCAACAAAGAGAGTCAATCTCCATAATGGAGGAAGGGACAAGAATAAAATCCCAACAGGAGTTCTAATCCCTCTCCACTCTATCCAAAACTAAGGAAAAAAAAGAGCAATGTTTTGCTTTTAGTTATACTTTAAACCAGGGCTTTTTTCTAAGAGAATAGGTGCAGGAACTCCTCCCTTCTGAGTCACCCCTTGACTCCGTCCCCTACCCACCCCCGAGCACCATTCCTTGGTTTCACCTCCTACCCAGCTCCCAGTACCACCCCTTTTAGAGAATTAACGATAACAAGAAAGGCAATATAATAGATCTAGAAACAATGGACACCCCAGCGACAATACATCCACCCCTGCAACAATGGACTTCCAACATCCAGCATCAATAGACTCTCCAGCAGCCAATAGCATTAGGCCCCTCCCTCAACAGTAGATCCCTCCCAGCAATGATTGATTCCCTGCAACATCATACCCCACAAGCAACAACTGACTTCCCCAGCAACAATAGACCCTCTGTGCAAATAGATCCCCTCCAGCAACAAATAGATCCCCTCCAGCAACACTAGATTCCCCAGTAGTCAGCATCAATAGACCCTCCAGCAGCCAGCAACAAAGACCCCTCCCTCAAAATAAATCCCTCCCAGCAACAACTGACCCACCAGCAGCAAAAGACCCACCCCAGCAACAATAAATCCCTATGAGCAACAGAAGACCTCCCCAGCAACAATAGACCCCCCTCCTCTGCAGCAATAGATTCCCTATTAGCCAGCAGCAATAGACCCTCCAGCACCCCTTGACATTCCATACATTCAGTTCTGTAGGTGCCGGTTCCCGCTGAAAAAAAGCCGTGCTTTAATCTAAAATCTGAAATGTTCCGCAATGTTCACCCCCACCCCCCTTAATATTTGCAAGGTCTTCTCCCCAGCTTCTACCAGGTGCCTACTCTTCTTTCATCCTGATTGGCCATCGTTCATTCACCCTGGCATACAGGCACCATGCCAAGAATCTACACTGAGCTGCGCATGCACAGCCCAGCGTACATTGTAAAAAGCACTGCAAGCAGGCAGTTACACTTAATTTATTGCAGAATAGACATTGACTATGTGATAAATAGGCTGTCTACCACTGAGTTCCACTTTACAATGAGTTGTTTTAATTTAATTCTAATAAAAAAGTGAGTGTCTAAATTGATACTCCTCCCATTCTAATGTCTTCTAGTGAAAATACGCATATGCTAAATCTGCTCTTAAATTAATAGTTAGTGTCTCTAAAGTTTAATTTAAACCAATTCTATTACATAATGACTTACCACACTTGGGATAAGCTGCCATCATGATATCATCCTCACGTGTCTCAAATGTTTCCAGAGCTTGAAATGTGTCAATGTCGCACGTTGCAGTTGGAAACAACACTCCATTGTACACAAACAGCAACTCATCCTCTGGGATATTTTTTGCAGCTTCAAATACTTTTGTGATCTCCTTGTGAAATTGTGTAACGTCTGCCATTGTAATGAGGTTGAAACTTAAAGCCGAAGTGCTGGATTCTTTTAGATCTGACTGCTGTGTTTTCTTCTCATTCCTTCAGTGACGGAGGGAAAGGAGGTGGGAGTAAGAGTATCCGGGAGGAGGTAGAGGAGGTCTAAAGAAAAGAGTAAAAGCCAAAATATCATTGAAAGGCAAATGCCCTCAAGCTGTTAGTTGCTGCAGGATGGGAGTTTCTACATTTCTAGTTTAACCACTTAAGCCCCGGAAGATTTTACCCCCTTCCTGACCAGGGGGTATTTTGCAATTCGGGACTGGGTGAATTTAACGGACAATTGCACGGTCGTGCGACGCTGTACCCAAATGAAATTGACGTCCTTTTTTTCCCCACAAACAGAGCTTTCTTTTGGTGGTATTTGATCACCTGTGCGATTTTTTTTGATCATGCGCTATAAACAAAAAAAGAGCGACAATTTTGCAAAAATAATATTTTTCACATTTTTTTATATGAAATTCCCCCCCCCCCCCCCCCAAAAAAATGTAAAAATCAAAATTTTTTTTACATTTTTGGCCAATTTGTTTTCTGCTACATATGTTTGGTAAAAAAAAAAAAAAATCACAATAAGCGTATTTTGATTGGTTTGCGCAAAAGTTATTGCGTTTACTAAGGGAAAGATTTTTGTCATTTTTGTTTTTTTTTTTTAACGAGTAATGGCGGCGATCTGGGTTTTTTTTTTTTGCGGGACTGCAACATTGCGGCGGACAGATCGGACCCTTGACTGACATTTTTGACACTTTTGGGGGTACCAGTGACATTACTACAGTAATCAGTGCTATACATATGCACTGTTACTGTAAAAATGACACTGGGAGGGAAGGGGTTAACTTTATTGGAGAGGGAGGGGTTAAGTGTGTCCCTAGGGGGCGTGTTTCTTACTGTGATTGGATGTGGCTGTGTGTGTAACAGCACAGATCAACGGTCCTACATAGCAGGACCGAGTGATCTGTGCTTTTACACAGGGGAGAATGACAGACGGCTTGTTTACATTAGCCGCCTGCCTTTCTCCCTCTCCACCTGACGATCGCGAGTGACCGGCGGACATCGGGTCCACCGGTCACACACTCCGGTTTCTTCGGGTACGATCGGGGGCGGGAGAGCGCCTCCGGCGGCGCGCACTCGCCCCCTATTTGCTCCCAGGCTAGTGACGTACCGGTACATCACTTTGCCTGAGAGGGGCTGACCGCCGCCGTATATAGTCGGGCGGCGGTCAGCAAGTGGTTAAAGGCTACGTTCACCTTTAGCCCTGGTTCACGCCGGTGCGCTTTTGAAATTGCGCTACTTCAGCGTGATTTCAAAGCCGCACTGCATATAAGTCTATGCAAGTCACAATGAAATCTGTAAAAAGTAGTACAATAACCTTTTTCATAATCGCTGCAACATGAGTCATGGCGATATGAACAGTTCCATTGCCAGCAATGGGGTACAACTTGTCATGAGATTTGGAACTGTCAAGTCGCATCAGTGTGTACGGGGGCTTAAAGTTGAACTCTGTGGAAAAATTTAAGTGACACTAAACAATATCCTTATTCTCCAAAAGGAATCCATACACATCCACTACTTAATGCCCCTGTACTCTTTTTTTTTTTCATGAAATTGTGTCAAAGGGCTCTTTCACACGGGCGGTCCGATCAGATCCGCCTGTCAGTTTTTTAGGCGGATCTGATCGGATCCTCCATGCAGCTCTATGGGGCAGCGGGTGTCAGCGGAGGTGACCTCCGCTGACACCCGCTGCCATCCGCATCCGATCCTGTGCTGAAATCTGGACGGATGGAAACCCTATTTTTCCATCCGTTCAGTAATCGGAGCAGAGCGGATCTGATGAGAGCGGACAAGCGGTCCGCTCTCCTCCGATCCCCCATAGAGGGCAGCGGGTGCTGAGACACCTCCCTCTCCGCTCTGCAAGCGGAGATGGAGCTGTCATCCGCCCGGCTCAGCGGGGATCGCGGATCGATCCCCGCTGAGCAACACGGATCCGCCTGCGGAGGTGGACCGTGTGAAAGAAGCCTTACTGTGTTTTTCTGCCTCCTTGTAACGTCCTAAATGAGCTCTCTAACCCCTTCTTTTCCCCTTCACTTTGGTTGCAGTCCTGTGCACTGCACTACACTTCCTATAGGCAAAAGTCCAAGAGAGGGTGCCTACATTGCTACATACAGTGGGACCATGGAGAACAAATTTAGCCACCCTCTAATAGAAAGTCAGATCACAGCAGCAAAAAAGAGGAATATGGAGATTTGGAGGAGGCTGAGAGCAGTAGAAGGTTCTTGAATGAATTTTGAGTTAAGAATATGTAGTTGAATAGATTATTATTTTCAATTTAAATTTAAACTTTTTTTTTTTTTAACCAATGTCATAATAAAGTGATAATACAGTTTTCTTTTTTTTAAATATAACAAACACGTAGTACTTACCTTCTCTGTGCAATGGTTTTGCAAAGAGCAGCCCAGATCCTCCTCTTCCCGGGTCCCCCGCTGGTGCTCCAGGCCTCTACCTCCTGCCTAGTGCCCCCACAGCAAGCAGCTTGCTATGGGGGCACCCAAACAGACTCGCGTCGGAGCCGCTGCTCTGTATGTGTGATGCGCTCCACTGCTGTACAGTGACATGTGATCCTGTACAGTGTGCTACAAGAAAACATTTACCTAATTTTATATGTAGATTGGTATTTTTTAAATCTTGTTAATTTGTAAGCAGAATGCTAGTCTCACTTTGTATGCCATTTTGAATCCAATACAGTCAACTATAATGCATAGTGCTTCATAGAAAGGGTCCTTTACAACAATAGTCTATTTTTGAATTTTTACAGTCAAAATTCACACAATTTTCACACATTTTTCCAACTAAATTCATTTTTAAAATTGTGTGAATCATGGTTAAAAGCTGTATAATTCTTGGGTAAAAACATTTATAAATACACATAAATATTATCATTTAGGCCAAATCTTCAGTGACAAGCTGAGGTTAGAAACTGACTGGCTGCCATGCATAGCTGCACAGGATTCTGAGTGCCAGTTTTAGTAAATCTTCCCCATGTATCAAGTTACATTTTTCTTTTTATTAGGTTATCTCTGAAGCAGACTTATATAATTAAGAGAACATATCACATACGATTCCTTTATACCTTTCTCCCCATATCATTTACAGAAGCAGATCTCATTGGCCACAAGGGAGATGAGTGACTGTTTGGTCTAAACCTAGGTTCAAACTGAACGCCCGAACTTTAACCTGTTTTGCCCCTATGTTTGACAGGAGCCAAAAATCATATATAGTGGAATTTCTATTGCTTCTATATATGACAGCTTCAGGGAACTGTCATTCGGCTAGTGGTACCATCAGGACCCGTCGTGTGCACCGGGTTGTCTGATTATATATATATTTTTTTGTGACTCAGTGGGTGGTGGGCCTTGTGTATGACAATGGATTTACAACAAGGAACATTTTTAGAGGAATTTCTTTTGTTAATAAGGGACTTGACAAACGTTTGGAAATATTTATTTTATAGGTTACAAATTTTTTTGGTGAATGAGTAGGGGTATTATGTACCCCATACTCATTGATGTAGGGGTGGTGCTGATATCTAGGGACCCACTATTAGCACATGTCCTCATCAACATGGCCATCACCATGTTGAGGGCATGTGGCCTGGTATGGTTCAGAAGGGGGAGGGGCACAGAACCCCTTAAAATCCTTACCAGACCCAAAGATTCTGGTATGGATTTCCTGGGGGACCTCACACATTTATTTATTTATTTTTTGCGTGAGGTGCACCCCCGAAAATCTTTATTTTATTTATTTCAGGTACTTATATAGCGCTGTCAATTTACGCAGCGCTTTACAGATACATTGTACATTCACATCAGTCCCTGCCCTCAAGGAGCGTACAATCTAAGGTCCCTAACTCACATACATACACAGTAGGGCCAATTTTTTTTATACAGGATCCAATTAACCTCCCAGCATGTCTTTGGAGTGTGGGAGGAAACCGGAGTACCCGGAGGAACCCCACACAGGCACAGGGAGAACATGCAAATTCCAGGCAGGTAGTGTCGTGGTCAGGGCCGCTGATAGGGGGGGGGGGACCACCAGCCCTCTTGTAGAGGGCCCGAGCACACAGGGGGGCACACACAGAGAGGGGGATTAGTGATGGACAACAAATACAGAAATCTTCCTCCAGCACCTGAATCTGATCTGTCCCTCTCCCTGCTATCAGCTTTTATCTGTTGAGAAAGAGACAGTTGTCCCCAACTAATCCCCCCCCCCCCCACAGCACTTATCTCTGCTCAGTAGTTTATTTGTAAATTGTAACTTTGTTTCCCTCTCTCTCTCTGTCTCTCTGATAACTGAGCTCCAACTACCCAGCCTGTATATTTTTCTCATCTCATCTTCTTTTTTATTTAACATCGTTTTTTTTTTTTTTAGATTTAGAAGGATGCGAGTTATGTTATATTTGTGTCTGCTAATAGTGATTTTGTTGGAATTTTAGCTAAATATATCTTTAATATTTTCTTGGGGGGCCCTGCCAGGTAGTCTGTACAGGGCCCAGCAATTTCTAACAGCAGCCCTGGTCGTGGTTGGGATTTGAACCAGCGACCCTCTTGCTGCTAGGGGAAAGTGCTGACCACTACACCACTGTGCCGCCCTCAAAAGTGACTCCCGAAAATCTTTACCACACCCAAAGGTTTTTTTTTTTTATCCGCAGCAGAATCGGATCGAATGGGGGTTCACACTAGTGCGATCCGATTCTGTGCGAACTTGCAGATCGCACTGCGATATGTGATCTGATCTGGGGGTGTCGTTAACATTTAATTGACACCCCCAGCGTATAGCATATGGCAGTGTGAACTGCCAGGGGTGCGGATGCGATGCGGGAACATGCATCGCACAAATGTGAACCGGCACTAAAGAAAAAAGACAGCACACAAATCCCAAAATAAATAGCAAACCCTTGGATGGGTCTGTGTGCTGTTTTGTTTTTTGTTGTTTTTTTAATCTGTCAATGACTTGTCATTTGCCAGCAATTTTAAAACTTTTTTTTTTCCTTTGTAAATCTCAGTACTGCCTCAGCACTTTCTGTACATCACAAAGATGCACCCCTTCACAGGCAGGGTTAGGATACCCTCCAGGCGTGATATTTAAAGGAATTGGACATTTTATGTTCCACTGGAAGCATTCAAAAAATCACTGCTCCTGGCCAGTGCCCCCTTCCCCCTCAAGCTATGTTTGACCCCCTGTTCCTTATTAGCCCAAAAAAAGAGCATTGTTAATTTAGCAGGTTTGACTCTTATTGATTTTAGTGGGGTTAGATTTGGCATCAGAACTTTGAAGTTTGCCGAACCCTGCTTGAACCAAACTCATGACAGTTTAGCTCATCGTTAGTGGCCACCTTTCAAGGCTCGACGGTAGTTATATTCTCAAACCTATATTCTCAAACCTAAATACTCATAATGTGTTTAATATGTGTGCAATGTCAGTTTCTATTTAAAGCGGAGTTCCACCCTGGGAAAGTTTTTTTTAATAAAAATACCCCCGGGATAGTCAGGGCTAGTGCATTCCACAATGGCTAGCCTCTGATCTGTCCCGGGTTGCACTTACCTTTTAGAAGAAATACTTACCTTGAAAATGTATTGTCTAGCGCTGCCATCTCAGGTGTGGGCAGCTTGAAGCCAGCGCGATCCTCTTCTGTGTCCTCTTCCGTCTTCTTCGGTCCCACGATGCACTGCACTGGCCCCGCCGTCACTTCCGGTGCCGCAGCGTCATCCCTGCACAGCTTCTTGGCATGCCCAGAAGCTGTTTAGCAAGGTATGATGCGCCTGCACCGGAACTGATGTCGAGGCCGGTGCAGGCGCATTGATTCCTGGGAGAGATTACGTTCAGCTCCCAGGAATCATTGCAAGCCAGGAAGTGACGAATCGCTGTGGCCACCGAGGGGAGGAAGAGGAAGTAAAGTGAGTATATTTTCTTCTAAACAAGGTTAGTAAAAAAGAAAAAAAATTGCGATTATCCATTTGTTTTTCAGGTGACCCGAAGCAAGAAGATGGAGGTAAGTATAATTTTAGGGTGGAACTCCGCTTTAAGGCTCCGTTTCCACTATTGCGGCTACAAAGTCGCGCTACTTTGTAGTGTGACTTGTTTGCGGGACTTCAGTGCGACTTGTCCCTCATTATAGAAGGAAGTCGCACTGAAGTCGGCCCAAAAGTAGTGCAAAAACTATTTTTCAAGTCACTGTGACTCAAGTCGCAGCAGTTAGAACGGGCCAAATTAAAATTAATGGCTTTTGACTTGCTGTGCGACTTGACATGTGTCAATCGGAAGGAAAAATAGCCATAAGATCATATGGCTATGAGCGTTCAAGAACAATAACCAATATAGAAAATAGCCTAAAACTATAGGCTAAGAGCATTCGGCTATCAGGGGAAATACAATGAGGGAGACATCTACATTATGTACACAGTCTATAGAGATTCCTGTGCACATAACTCAGAACTCTACAGGGCTCTGCTAAAGAATAGCTACAGTGTGAAAAAGAAGTGGAGACCATGCCAGAAGCCAGCTAGGTTAAAGTTCAAGTTAAGGAAAGCTACCCCTATAAATCACTGGTAGTTTGGTCTTTAGCCTACTGGATCTTTTTTTTGCATAGAAATTGTTTCCTTTTCTTTGGAGTTGCTTGAATTCTTGCGTGAGAATAGTTGTACTGCTCTCACGCTATTAGAAGGTGAGTCAGTGAGACAAAGCAATCCCTTATGCAATGGTTTCAGATAACACTTCAGCATTTAACTGAGGAAGCCAAATTCTGTGTGTTAAAGTCTACTATACTTTTTGGACATGTTTTCTTTGCTTTCAATTACTTTTGATCAGCCTCTCTATCCTCTAATCATTTGAATCTACTATATTTGTTAGAGACTGGTATTTGTTCAATGGGAGTGACTCTGAGATTGCCAGGACATTTTGGCTGTGCAAAAGAGCACAATGTTTGAATACAGTATATCCAGAAGGGTAAAAGCGCTTTTGGGATTTTAATTTTAAAAAAGCTTCATCGTGATAGGCTTCACAAAATCATAGAATCAGCAGACCAATCAGCAAACTATTTAAGCAATACTCACCTATTTTCATGAATCCATTTGCTAGATCTAAGTTTCTATTACTCTATTAGTTTAGCCTCCAATATCTTCTAAATCGACACATTTTGCTATGATTATTTTATGCTTTATCTTTAACTCATTTTAATTTTTAAAACTAATGAATTTAACTTACCATATGTGTTACACAGCTCAGATACAAAACATATTCCTTCTGAAAAGTGAGTCACGCTAGCAGTGCTTATTAAAGTCTTTGTTTAAACCCAAGACTGGGTTTGAAATAATAATGATAATAATCAAGCAGATGCGCAGTATCTTAAAAAGATCAGATTATATGTATTATATACATATATATAAGTTTGACTTAATGTCTAAATATTGTCTTATTCTTACTTTCCATCATCTGTATCGCAATTTTATCATTTATTAATTTTTATGTTCACACTGAATGATATTGTGTCCATTTTTGTTTCTCTTCCTAACTATTATCTCCATTCAAACTATGAGATATTTCTATTGTTTCAGTATTATCCTGAATATACTCAGTGCCACCTTAACAGCATTATGGGCCCCTGGGTAAAGTAATGCACTGGGGCACCTACTAGGAAGATGGTGACCTACGGTGCATGTAGCATGGCATGGCATGGAACACTGAGTGTGGCTAGATTATGCCACACATTGGGCGTGGCTTTTCAGTCTCATTAGAAATTTGTCAATTTACATCCAATGTTTTTTATTGGTGATTTTACAAATAACATACAAAACAGAACAAGAAACCAAGATTCACAAAGTTGCCTTTGAGCAATCACAGTAGAACATACAGTTTAAAACCCTGATTTGCCACGCAGGGTGCATTACAAGAGTGCAAAACCAGATTAAACCTAGGCTCAGCGAGCATCAAGAGCGATCGAGAAGGGCCAGAGCACCCAGTCCAGCCACCCCAACTGGGACCTATCTGTGGCATGGGCCAGGGGCTACTCAACCCCAATCAAAGCGCTCCCAGGACACAGCCGCACAGGTCTCCAAGTGTATCAATCATAACTTTGGCAGTGCCACTGCGTGTGATAGGATGAAACGGTCTACTACTGGGGAAGGCCGCAAAGCACAGGTGAGACAGAAGGGGGGGGGGGAGAAGACAAGGAGGAAGTAGGGAAAAGAGTGGGTGGGGGGGGTTGGACAAGAAGAGGAAGAAGATAGAAGGTCAAGGAAGTTAAGGAAGAGAGAACAATAACCGCAATGAAGCCACACCTCACACTTCACACCTTGTAACCGGATTCAAACCAATTTTTACATATTTCCCAGTTAGCTGCCATCTTACCAAAGTTACCGTTAGCTGTAGGGGTTAGGGTCCTTCCAGTGTCTGACCAGGGAAAGGCGGGCTGCTAACAGAATGTGTGTAAGGACCGTACAGAAGTGGTAGGGGAGTTGGTCAATACCCAAGGAGCATAAGGCCATGTCTGGGGAGCTCAGGACTGCAAAGCCCAGCACCAGTGTGTCAGTGTCAGTCGGGAGCAAGACCACATAATATAAACCAGGGACCCCTCCCTACCACAACCCCTTTAACACTCTGAAGAGGCAATGGGCGAGATCTTGGCAATCCTCTGCGGTGTTTGACACCACCGCGGGAGGATATTGTGAGTGAGCTCCCAGAGATTCGTACATTTAGTCGCTGAGTAAGTGGTCGACAAAGCTGCTTGCCAGGTATCTGAGTTTTATGTTTTACCGAAGTCCCGTTCCCAATGCAATATGTGGGTAGACTTAGTAAAGGAGTCCTTGTGGTTCACAGTATTGTATAACAGATTAATTCCCTTCGTTTTAACATGCGTCAGAGTGTAATACCTAGCTACCTGGGATGGGAGAGTCAGGGCAGTTGCTGGGTGGCTTCGCAAGTAGTGAGCGACCTGCAAAAATTTTAAATAATCTTGATCTCTAATACCATATATAATCTGCACGGCTCAAAGTCTGTGTAGCCAGTCGTCAACCCTGGATATACCTTGGTCGCCCCAGTGTGTAACATCCAGGTCAGGTATTATAAATGGGATGCTAGATATGGGCAACGGTATGCGGGTAGTCGGTCTGTCGTTTACTGACACGTTGGTCAAATGCAGCCAGGCTGATACTGCAGCATGCATGGTTGGAGATATGGAAGTCCGCATGAAATCAGCTCGCTAGTAAGTAACTATATTAGTCGCCTCTAGAAACTTGGGACTCTTCGAGCTCCAACCACAGGGTCCTCGCGGCACCAGGGAACCAGGCCTTCTGTTGCTCTATGGACGTTGCCAAATAATAGTCCTTTATAAAGAATTGCCCCTCCCCCCCTGCCCTCCTATGGGGGATCAGCTTGCTGAACGCACACCTGGCTTTCCTTCCTCTCCACAAATATCGGTTCAGTAGAGCCTGAGCTTTAAGGAAAAAGGAATTGGAAAATAGGGATGGGTAGCGTACGGAACATATACAGCAATTGGGGGAGGAGAATCATCTTAAAATGAGGCCAGTCTGCCCAACCATGATAGCTCTGTCTTAGCTATTGTCTGCAGTTTTTAACCAAGGGTAGTCAAAAAGGGTAGATAGTTAACCCGAGCCAGGTCCTTCGCATGCAGCGTTAAAGTAATGCCAATGTATTTAAGTCCATCTGATTTCCACACATAGGGGTAGGAAGGAGCCAGAGCTCGCTTCACGGTGGGTGGCACCCCTAGGTCCAATATGAGTGACTTGGAATTGTTCACCTTGTAGTATGACACTTGGTTGAATAATCTGAGAGTTGATTGCACTGAAGCCAGGGGAGGACCCCACGTTAGTCAACATCAAAATCACATTGTCCGCAAACAAACTAATTTTGTGATGTCTATCACAAACCTTAAAGCCCGAGATATTGCGGTGAGACCTAATCATTTCAGCAAGGGGTTCCATCAATAGGTTAAATATGAGTGGGGGCAGGGGGCATCTCTGGCGCATACCATATGTTGAAAGGGAAGGGTAGAGCTCCAGAGATATACACGTGAGCTGAGGGAGAGAAAATAGACCCCCGAAAACCAAAGGTGGTGAGGGTGTGCGCTAGATACTCCCAATAAAGGGAGCGATAAAATGTTAGTCAGCCTACCGGCTATGATTTTGGCATACAATTTAAGATTGTTGTTTAAAAGCGATATCGGTCTAAAGTTTTGTGGGAAACCTTCCCTGGCTTAGGTAGAGTCACTATTAGTGCATTGAGCATGCTTGTGGATAAGGGGATTGAGCTGTGGGAACCTCTTGTTTGGGGAGATAGAAGATTCCATGGCCGGGTCTGGTGTCATGTTGAAATCCCCTCACAGCAGCAAACATCCCTGGAGTTTACGAGCTTTGCGAAGGAGCCGTGACGCAAATCGCAGTTGGCATGAATTTGGAGCGTACACGTTGACAAGTGTATAAGTAACCGAGTTGATATTGCATATGAGAATAAGATATCTGCCTTGGCTGTCTTTTTATTTCTTGATGAAGAGTAAAGGAAACCGTGTCTCTAATGGCCACCAAGACTCCTCTGGCCTTAGAGTCCACATTAGCACGGAATACATGGGGAAAACTGCGATGTGTGCATTGAGGTGGATTCAGCTTGGAGAAATTAGTCTCTTGTATAAACAAGATGTCACTTTTTATGTAGAGCAGCCTCCTGCTACATTGTGTAAAGAAAGGATAAGTAGTTGGAGTCGGCACTACCTGTTATATGTTTGGCAGTCTGCCGTGGTTGGAACGCGGAAGCTTCCCGGCGCTGCGCCTAACACTCTGAGTCGATCAGCAAACTCCTCACCGTGAGTTATTATAATCTACTACATGCTTTCAAAAATATATATTGCACTATGGGGATTTCTTTATGTTTGAGCACCTAGATGGGACCCGCCTATCTGAAAGGATTTCCAGGAACCAGACCTAGGAGTTTCAGACTGGATACAAAAAATCCCCCTATGGACATTCTCATAGCCACTATTGGTTACCTTCTTTTTAAGGGTGAGTGCGACCTCTAGTGGAGAGTTGAATCACGAGCACTTGAGTTCACCACACTCACTTTCACCTATTTGAGCACAGCCATATATAGGGGATCGTCCCCTAGTTACATCTCATTATTTATTGTTTTTATATCTTGAAGCATATTTATTATTCTATACTATCTTGTCACCTCACATTAAATATTCTTTATCAGCACTTTGTTATATTCCTTTTAGCAATTTAACCATATATTTTATCCAGATGATATTCCTTTGATTATATGCACCTTTGCACTGGCACTTTACTCCGCACATGTTTTTAAAGTGATTATTATCTTATGGTTTGAACACACCACTATTTTACCAAACATATAACAGGTAGCGCCGACTCCAACTACTTATCCTTTCTTTACATTACCTGGCCCCTACCCCCTAGGGGTTGGTTGGTGGCTGCTTCCTACTTGTAAAAAGTCTCTGGGATTATTCCATAGCGCTGGTCACCCCCCTATTTTTTACTTCCTGCTACATCGATCTACGCTTGACCGGGTGGTTCAAACCCTTAGCATTGAGTGAAAGGATCGTCACTCCCATGAATGGTCATTGAGTTCAGGGATTGGAGTAGTGTTATGCATGGTGTACTCACAGATCGCTGGTGATAGTCCTCAGATGGGTCCCGGGGATCAGGCAGAGCGTGGAAAGTCCGGGGTTGTAGTGCCAGCACGTAGTAGTTCCTAGATGTTCCACTGACATCAGTAGGGAAGGAGATGAAGATTGCGGCTTCTGGGAGAAAAAGAAACGTAGAGAACACAACAAGAGCAAAAGTAGGGAGCACGCATGCAGGGGTGCGTGATAGTCCACGTGCAGCAACTTGCTGCTTTAACACATTATGGGGTCAAGTGCGTGGTATGCAGAAACATATTTTCCTATCCTCAGTGAGGGATCCCGTCAACGGGGCAAGTCAAAATAGTACAAAGACCACATCACCCATGGTTATTTATGGGAGCGGGAATTCTTGGTAGTCGCCACTCGGGTTCCAAGTGTGCGGGCGCCTGGAGCCCATCTTCCTGGTCTTGGGTGTAAAGGAGAATGTCCCATGATTTCAGGAGGGACAGACCCTTTTCCAGGGAGACCCCCACATAGGAAGAGCCAAGGCGGGTAATCGTAATCCTGGTGGGGAACCCCCATCTATACGCTATCTTGTGGTTGCGGAGAGCCTTTGTTATAGTATTGAGGTTTCTGCACTTCTGGAGCGTATACTGGGAAAGGTCCGCAAAAAACTGGAGATTGGAATGCTGCGGAGGAAACAAGGATCTGTCTCTTGCAACTGACATAATTCTTTCTTTAATATGGAAGAAGTGGAGACGCAGTATTACATCCCTTGGGACTGTATCAGGCAGGTAGGACAGCTTGGGGAGATGATGGATCCTGTCAATGGTGATATCTAAAGCTGTGGCCTCAGGGCGGAGAGATTTAAACAAATTGGTAGCAAAGGTGCGGAGTTGCTCCTGCGGGACCGATTCCCCGGATTTTCAGATTATTGCGTTTGCTCTATCCTCCATATCAGCTAGTATGGCTTTCAGTCCATCCATCTCCTCATCCCTGGTGTCATGTACATTAGATGAGTGTATCTGTGGCCAGGAGAGCCTGTCTGGGCAGAGGGAGGAGGAGAGTGGTCGGGCAGCGGCCGGAGCTGACCGGTGCCATCTTGGACGGCAGCGTGCGGCGGGGAATTGAAAAAGGCCGCCAGCTTCTGTGGCTTTCCGGGCACCTTCTTTCTTTTAGGCATGTTCCCTGTTATCCTCTGGTCGGTGTCGCCTAATTAGGGTGCAGAGGTGGCTTGTTGGTAGGCGGGATGGAACCGGATTAACCCCATGGACGGCGGAGCTCTGTCCTCACACATCCAGCTCGGCTCGCTGCAGACCAAGCCCCCCAAATTTGTCTAATTTTTTACAAATTGTTTATTACTTTTTTACAATTCTAAAATCTTTTTGATATGCGTTTTCATTTAATTTAAATTTAATATATTTTTTTATTTTATTCACAATGCTGTTGGAAGGGGGAGTGGGGGGGGGGGGGGGGCTTTGGTGAGATATCAGGGACCTAAACAAACCCCTAAAGTCACATTTTTGGGACAGCGAAAGGAACTGAGGGCACAATCCTCAGTCTTTCTCTGTAGCCTCTGCTGCACTACAGATGAATGAACAGGAGACAGAGGATCATAGTTTACTTTGCTTCAGCTATGAATGAGTGCAGTGAGTGATCAGTAACAAGCATTCACTGTGTTCACCTAGAAAAGTAAGGAATGACCAGCCCTTTCCCTGCTCTCCATCCTGAAGATCCCCTGTGTGCCTGCAGCTGCTGCTAGTGGGGGGGGGGGGGGGGAGAAGCTGGTAGCACTTTGGGGAGGGGGGGCACATTGGGGGGGGGGGGGGTCCAGGTAGCAAGAGAAATCTGGATCAGTGCAGCGGGTGGGGGGAAATACCTGAAACCGATCTTTTGTAGTGCTCACTGCAGCAGCTGGAGCAGGAGATGTCAGCTTTCAGCTACTGCAGTGAGCAGTGGTGTATTTTGGTTTTGTGCTGCCCTAGGCAAGACTAAAATTGGGTGCCCCCCCCTCCCCATGTAAATTTGCCCCACTCCTTTTTTAACGGATGTGACTCCCTCCAAAATTGAAGGACTACAAGTCCCAGCATGAACCCCTGAGATCTCACGAGAGGGAGGGGGTGAGAGGGGGTGGGAGAGAGAGAAGGGGGTGGGAGGGGGGTGGTGAGGGAGAGAGAGAGGGGGTGGGTGAGGGAGGGAGGGGGGGTGAGAGAGAGAGAGAGGGGGGTGAGGGAGAGAGAGGTGGGGAATGAAAGAGGGGGTAAGGGAAAGAGAGAGAGGGGGGATCAGAGAGTGAGAGGATGAGAGAGAGAGCAAGAGAGGGAGGTGAGAGAGAGAGATGGGGATGAGAGAGAGAGCGCGAGAGAGAAGGGGAATGAGAGAGAGAGGGGGGATGAAAGAGGGGGATGAGAGAGAAAGAGAGAGGGGTGAGAGAGAGAGAGGGAGGTTGAGAGGAGGGGTGAGAGGGAGGGAGAGAGAGAGAGAGGAGGGGTGAGAGAGAGGGAGAGAGAGTGGAGGGGGGAGAGAGAGAGGGGGGAGAGAGAGAAAGCGAGAGGGGTGAGAGGGAGAGAGAGAGGAGGGGTGAGAGAGAGAGGGGGGTGAGAGAGGAGGCTCTAGCATCCACTGGCCAATAGAGTCTCAGGTGAAGGGGGGTGGTTTTTTGCTGCCCCCCTGCAAAGTGCTGCCCTAGGCCTGGGCCTTGTTGGCCTTGGCCAAAATACAGCACTGGCAGTGAGAGCCACTAAAAAATATCAGGTTCAGTTTCTCCCCCACCCGCTGCACTGATCACCTACTCTATCCATGCTTCCATGCTCTATCCACATGATCCCTCTGTTGGGAAGGGGGGGGAGGGTGCTGCAGGGAATGTGTTGCAAATGGGAAACAAATAAATAAATAAAATAATTAAATGATTACATGTGGCCAAAATGAACATGAACATTAAGAGCCATGAATGTGGTGTGTGTAGGTTCACTTCCTACCAAAATGATCCTCATAGGTTGTGAAAGTGTATGTATATATATATATATATATATATATATAGCCACATGTAAAAATGTAATTTTTATTTATTAGTTATCTATATACACATATTATATATAAAATGATTTTCATTAGCTTTCCAAAAGATTTTCTTTGTTGGTTGGTGAGTGCAATTTTATCTATTTACTAAATGCTTTGGAGTTTTGTGCTCTTGTGTCTCCTTTTGTTTTTCAGTGATTGTGATTCAAGAGGGCAACAATTCCGGTCCAAGAGCAGCACCCTCATAGTTAGATCATTGCAGATTTATGGATACCCAAGTCATTTTCTTTCATGCTAGTGCTAGATCCTCACTTAATTTATTAACCTCAGGATAGTGATAGGGAAAATGGTATAGCCATTTTATTTATCAAACATTTATTTCTGATTATCAACCATTTATATCTGATTAAGCAGATATATTGGATGCATATTTTGTTAGAAGTCATATTGCGTAACAGCTGTATTTTGTATTAAAATGCTATTTACACCTCCAGCTGTAATGATGGCTATCTCAGCCTTTTCCCACAGAGCCACTGGAAGTGACAAGCCTATGTGAACAACTATTCTGCATTTCAATCAAGATTTGACTTCCAAGAAACTTTAGATAGATAGGTCCCATCCTTTGTAAAACATATACATTGTTTTAGGTGTCCTTGCCAGTTAGAGCTACTCTTTTTGAAACCAACACTATGTACTGTAATGTGATTGAGGAGCTCTCCAAGTGTGTATTTCTGCCTATATGCTTGTATAATGAATACATCTATTCAACAGTCAAAATGTTACTGAAACCCATGAGTTTTGGGGTTTTCCCTTACAATAGTATGTAGCATATGACTGTTTTCTTTTATTATTAGGCCCCATGCACACGGGGCGTTTTTAACGCCACTGTAAGTAGCGTCAGGCGTTTTCTTTTTGCAGCCTAAAAACGCACCTCCATGTTATTCTATGGCCTCATGCACACACAGATGTTTTTAAGTTGTAAGTGGCCTTAGGCGTTTTTAAGCTGCAACAAGAACCCACGACCTGCGCGTTCTGAGGACCAGCGTTACAGCTGTAAGGCCCCATGCACACGGGGCGTATTTTTACACAAAGTTTGCAATTAATAAAGGTATTTCTAATGCACATCATAGGCATACTTAGAAATACACCCCAGAACACATTCTGCTACTCCTACCAAGTGTGGCAATACCACGTGTGAGACTTTTACAGCCTAGCCACACAGAGTGGCACAAAATCCAATGAGCACATTCAGGTATTCTAGGGGCATAAAATCGAAATGGTCTTACTACCAATTTTTTTGAGGCCGCGGAGCACCAGGACTGTGGAAACACCAATAAAATGACCACATTTTTTTAAGAGTACCCCAAGATATTATTATTTTTTTTTTAAGAGGCATGGTGAGTCTTTTAACCACTTTAATACAGGGCACTTCCCTCCCTTCCTGCCCAGGCCAATTTTCCCCTTTTAGCGCTGTTGCATTTTGAATGACAATTGCGCGGTCATGCAACACTGTACCTACACCAAATTTATGTCATTTTCCCCCCATAAATAGAGCTTTCTTTTGGTGGTATTTGATCACCTGTGCGATTTTTACTTTTTGCTAAACAAATAAAAAAAGACCGAAAAGTTTGAAAAAAAAAAAAAAAGTTTTTTGTTTATGTTATACAATTTTGTAAATAAATACGTTTTTTCCTGCACTGATGAGCACTGATGAGACTGCACTGACAGGCACTGATGAGGAGGCACTGATGGGGTGGCACTGATGGGGTGGCACTGATGGGCGGCACTGATGGGCGGCACTGATGGGCACTGATATGTGGCACTGATAGATAGCACAGATATGCAGCATTGGTGGGCACTGATAGGCGGCACTGCTGGGCACTGATAGGCGGCATTGATGGACACTGATAGGTGGCACTGATGGGCACTGATAGGTGGCACTGACGGGCACTAATGGGCACTGATAGGCGGCACTGGTGGGCACTGATGGGCGGCACTGATCGGCACTGACGGGCGGCACTGATGGGCACTAATGGGCACTGATAGGCGGCACTGGTGGGCAATAATGGGCACTGGTGGGCGACACTAAAGAATGGCAATGATGGGCACTTGTGCGCAGCACTGATAGGGAGGACACTGGTGGGCATCACTGATGGGGAGGGCAATGGGGGGCTCCCTGAGCCCTGATTGCCATCCCTGGTGGCTATAGTGGGCATCCCTGGGGTCATAGTGGGCATCCCTGGGGTCATAGTGGGCATCCCTGGTGGATCTAGTGGCATCCCCCCCCGAGGGTCTGCACTGGTAATCAATGATCTGATTACCAGTGCTGACCCCCCCCCTGTCAGGGGAGCCGCCGATCGGCGCTCCTTTACTCGTGCCTGTCTGTTCCTGTTTACGATGTGACCAGCCGTGATTGGACACGGCTGATCACATGGTAAAGAGCTACGTCAGTCAGTAGTCGGAGGTGCAGGGTGTCAGGCTGACACCTCGCATCACCGATCGCCGCTCTGCGTGCCCCCGGGGGACGCCCAGAGCTGTGTTATCCTGCCGCCGTCATATGACGTCCGGCCAGGATAACACAACCACATTCCCGCCGTCATTCTGTTATAGGGCGGGCAGGAAGTGGTTAAAGACTTCCATTTTTTTTTTACTAAATCAGAATTAATTTTTTTTATTTTTACACTGCGATTGCATTTACAGCCATGATTGCTGTAAAGCAATCATTTTTCTCTCTTTCTGGCTGTCTTCCTGCAGCCATTGAGAAACATTGTGACAGCTGTGACTGGCCACAGCTATTGACGTAATTTTTTTCCCACAAATGGAGCTTACTTTTGGTGGTATTTGATCACCTCTGCAATTTTTTTTTCGCTATAAACAACGAAACAATTCTGAAAAAGAAAAAAAAAATACATTATTTTTTACTTTCTGTCATAGAACATTTTCAATAAAAAAAAATGAATAAATTGTAAATCTATTTTTTTCATTATTTTAGGCCAATATGTATTCTGCTACATATTTATGGTAAAATAAATCCCAATAAGTGTATATTGATTGGTCTACGCAAAAGTTTTTGCGTCTACAAACTAGGGGAAAGATGCAATTTTTATTTATTTTTTCACTAGTAATGGTGGTGATCAGCGATTTTTAGTGGGACTACGACATTGCGGCGAACAGATAAGACACCTGACATTTCTGGCACTTTTCGGGGGACCAGTGAGATTACTGCAGTAATCGGTACTAAAAACATTTACTGTTACTGTACTCATGACACAGGCAAGGAAGAGGTTAACACCAGGGGCGATCAAAGGATTAAATGTGTCCCTAGGGAGTGCTTTCTAACTGTGTGGGGGATGGGCTTTCTGCATGAACACAGAAACTTGTGTTCCTAAATAAGAGGACTTAAGTAAGGATTTAAATAAGATTACTGACAGAACAGCAGCCTGCCATGTTTGCAACAGCAGATAGCCGTTCTGTCTCCACGGGGAGCGATCGCGGGTGCCCGGTGGACATTGCGGCCACCGGACCCGATGATTGGCTCCTCCTGTAGCCAATCGGCATGTGCGTACGCCTCCAACGTTGTGCGCGTCCCCATTAGCAGTCCTGCAAAGCGAAGTGCAAGTGCGTTGTTTCGCAGGACAGAGCTGTCCTGCCACCGTAAAATTACAGCGACTGGTCGACAAGTGGTTAAACACACATTAAAGCGCCTACCACTTCAACGTGCTTTTTTTTTTTTTGCTTCTGCAAAGCTTCTGTGGTGCTTTAGTGATACTTTTTTAAGCTTTAATTAGCTTAATTTAAGAAGCTTGGCAGATGCACTGTGTGTGTTGGTATCTCATACCTGCAATTTCTCCAAAACAAAGCAAAGCTAAAGCTGAATTAAAGCCTCTCAAAAGCTTCAGGTGCTTCAAGCGAGCTTTGTCATAGACTTCTATAGAGGCTTTAGAGATGTTTTCAAGCACCACTAAAGTGACATAGGGTATCATTTTGGAAGTGAAGCAAAGCAAACAGAACGTGTAAACAGGACTGTAAGCTAACCATTTTATTTAGTGACAGGGCCTTTGATTTGTGTTCAGAGTGCTTTACAAAAGCGTGTCCAATGCCATGTTTTGAAGCAAGTGTAAACAAGCCCTTATAGACACTGTTGTTCTTGAACCACAGAGACATTGCTTTTATGTGCTCCAGTTTTTATAGCTTCATAATGGAAAATTGAATACTTACCTTTCCGTAATTTTTCTTTCCTGGTGCCTATCCATGGCAGCATACACATGAGCATGGTTTGCTGCTCTGTCCCTGGCCAACCCACAGGATCACTAGAACTCTATAAAAGAATGATGCTCCCCGCCCCCATTCTTGTAACTAGACTTAATTCAGCCACAAGACTAAGAACAAGGAAGGGGAATATGCTGCCATGGATAGGCACCAGGAAAGGAAAATTAAGGTAAGGTAAGTATTCCATTTTCCATTTTCCTGGTGCCTTCATGGCAGCATACGCATGGTAAATAACTCGCAACCAGGGAGGGAATGCTGAAGAAATCAGAATTATTACCTAACTATTACAAAACAGAGCAGGAGAAAAAAAAAAGAGAAAAAGAAATCTGGCAGTAGGACAAGGCAGGACAGAGCCACAGAGTCGTTGTGGGGACCAAATGAGTCCCACATACACTGCCCCAAAATAGATCCACAAAAAAAAAAGATTCCCCAATCCTCAGTGGAGTGGCGGGACATCTCAGGAGAGCATGAACCTAAATGGCGGCACCACTTTTTTTGGGTGAGACAGGGGCTGGCGAATCCATGATCCTGTGTGGCCTTGAGGACAGAAAAGAGAATGGGGGGTGGGAGGGTAACATTGTTTTGTACTAATGGGCACCCTTTTGCCATTTTGACCCAGTGTGCAGTGTTAATCCTACCCCGCACCTGTTTAGTAAAATTTAAAGGTAAAGATTATTCAGCCAATTCCATACCTCCCATCTTTTTAGGATTGGAATGAGGGACACCTATTAGAAAAAGATATGTAAAAAAAGATATGTAGACATAGGACACACCCCCTGTCACGCCCCCTTAAGAGAATTATACCATAAAAAATTAGTTGGACCCACAAGCGGTTTTTTTTTTTTTTTTAGCCCTAATATGCCTTTATACTGGCTTTTAAAATTTACAAATGCAGCAATTTAGACATTGGATGAAAGGTTTAGCACTGGGAAACACTTTTTGAAAGTACATTTTATTTACAACTATTATTGATCAGACCAAAATGAGGGACATATGGAAGAGGAAAGAGAAACAGAGAGACTTTGTTCCCAATCAGGGGCGGTCCCTCAAAATTGAGGACAGTTGGGAGCTATGCTATTCCCCTACTTGTTCTTCAGACCATACTAGAAGAAGCTGCTGTTCTAAAAGATCCACTGGCACAACCGACCCAATGTGGACAAAGACAGCAATTAAACTTTATAGAGATTCCAACACTTCTCCATGCTATTAAAATCAAAAAGATTTCGGCTGGACATGTGTTTAATCTTAAGGGCCATACACACTATAAGATTTTCTGAAGACTTTTTCCTTTAGACTTACCAAAACCAT